>NW_016817927.1:0-2527 GCF_001698545.2 Rhinopithecus bieti | reverse complement strand
AGTAGCTGGGTGTGGTGGCACGTGCTTGTAATCCCAGCTTCTTGGGAGGCTGAGGCAGGAGAATCGCTTGAACCCGGGAGGCTGAGGTTGTAGTGAGCCAGAGCGAGACTCCGTCTCAAAAAAAAAAAAAGTATAACTCAAAAGTAACCCTTAAGAATCGGAGGAATAATAAAAGATTGTTTAGTGGAGTTGCAGTTATTATATTTTCTGAGATATGTTACTAACTTATATATTACATAGCTTATATTATCAACCTATATATATAATATATTCATATTATATATAAAGTTGTTGCAAAAGTAATTACGGTTCTGGTCATTAGGTTTTTTCTTTTGAGAGGTAGTCTTGCTCTGTCTCCCATCTGTCTCCCAGGCTGCAGTGCAATGGCTCAATCTCGGCTTATTACAGCCTCTGCCTCCTGGGTTTAAGTGATTCTCCTGTTTCAGCCTCCTGAGAAGCTGGGATTTCAGGCGTGCGTTGCCACACCCAGCTAATTTTTTGTGTGTGTGTTTTTAGTAGAGACAGTGTTTCACCATTTTGGCCAGGCTGGTTTCAAGTTACCCACCCGCCTCAGCCTCCCAAAGTGCTGAGATTACAGGCATGAGGCACTGTGCCCGGCCTGGTCATTACTTTTAATGACAAAAACTACGATTACTTTTGCACCAACATATATGTTATAATATGTTATAAATATATCCTGATAGATTATATATACATGTGTGTGTGTATTTTGAGGCAGGGTCTCACTGTGTTGCCCAGGCTGGGGTGCAGTCATGATCATGGTTCACCGCAGCCTTGACCTGCCAGGCCCAAGTGATCCTCTGTAAGTCTCCCGAGTAGCTGGGACCACAGGTGTGTGTCACCACACCACTCCTGGCTAATTTTTTTTTTTTTTTTAATATTTTTTATAAAGACCAGGTTTCCCTGTGTTGCCCAGGCTGGAGATTATATATTTGAAATATTCATTACTAGTCTGTCTGTTCTTTCATCATGATGCTAACTTCAGTTGAATGCCAGAGAGCATCTGATGGTCTATTTGGGTAGAGAGTTTTCCTAGTTAGGCCAAGTTGTAGGTGCCTGGCCAGCCTGTGGGTTGGTGCCCCTGGGTCGGGTGCCCACTCCTCTTGGGCGCTAAAGGATCCTGAGCATGACAAGCTGTGTAAGCAACAGGCTAGAGTCACTTTCCTTGGAGGTTCAGGGGAGAGGAGGAAAAGATAAGGGAGGAGAACGGAATGGTTAGTTCTAGAAGGGATCAGTGAGCCCGCTGATGTTTTCCTATGAAACCATTGTTGGCCTCTTCATCACAACTCTTTGCTGGGTGCTACCCTTTCCTTCACACCTCTTCCAAATTTTCTGTCTACCCTGGGCCCACTTCCCTGTCTTTGTTCCATCTCAGGAGGCCTTCGGCCTCTTCACCGTCACTCACAGGTCTCCTTCCATCCAGCCACCTGTGCTGCTTGCCTGATTCCTTCCCCTCTATTTGAAGAATGCTGAAGTTAGCCCTTTTCTTTGAGAAGGCTTCCCTGTTTCTATTCTTCATTCTTTAGCCGGTCATCTGGTGAAGTGTCTTGAGAATCTGGTACTATATGAGGCTTACAAAGCTGCTTTATGTCGAGGAGCTTACAGTCAAGTCATACATAAATTGTCTGTAATATAAATATCAGTTTTTTAATCTTGAATACTATTTTCCAAAATGGCAAAAAATTATTTTCTGTTTACAAAAGAGTTTGTGTCCCTTGTTTTAAAAAGTCAGACTGGAGGCCGGGCACGGTGGCTCAAGCCTGTAATCCCAGCACTTTGGGAGGCCGAGACGGGCGGATCACGAGGTCAGGAGCTCGAGACCATCCTGGCTAACATGGTGAAACCCCGTCTCTACTAAAAAATACAAAAAAAAAAAAAATAGCCGGGCGAGGTGGCGGGCGCCTACACTCCCAGCTACTCGGGAGGCTGAGGCAGGAGAATGGCCTAAACCCAGGAGGCGGAGCTTGCAGTGAGCCGAGATCCGGCCACTGCACTCCAGCCTGGGCGACAGAGCGAGACTCCCTCTCAAAAAAAAAAAAAGACTGATGTAGAAAAGTAGAGAAAAAAGTAAAAATACTGGTGTTCTCCTCAGCTAGAGAGGACTCCCATTAACAGTTAGGTCTACATTGTTCTAGACTTTGTTCCCATGCACATGTAAAAATGGGTTATTACACATACCACAGTTTGCTTTGGGGTACAGAGTAGTTTTTGGAATTACAGATTTACATTGTTACTTTTTTTTCTTTTTTTTTTTTTAGACAGAGTCTTGCTCTGTCTCCAGGCTGGAGTGCAGTGACCTGATCTCGGCTCACTGCAACCTCCACCTCCTGGGTTCAGGCGATTTTCCTGCCTCAGCCTCCCGAGTAGCTGGGACTACAGGCGCGCACCACTACGCCCAGCTAATTTTTGTATTTTTAGTAGAGGCAGGGTTTCACCATGTTGGCCAGGATGGTCTCGATCTCTTGACCTCGTGATCTGCTCACCTTGGCCTCCCAAAGTGCTGGGA
>NW_016817926.1:5553-7774 GCF_001698545.2 Rhinopithecus bieti | reverse complement strand
CCTCCCAAAGTGCTGGGATTACAGGCTTGAGCCACCGCGCCCGGCCTTAACAATACTGTTTTCTACTACTTGAATACTGGGTATATTTCCACTTATATTTTTGTTCATTGTTGTTGTTGTTGTTTTAGACAGAGTCTCACTCTGTTGCGCAGGCTGGAGTACAGTGGCTCAATCTCAGCTCACTGCAACCTCCACCTCCCAAGCTCAGGTGATCCTCCCACCTCAGCCTCCCTAGTAGCTGGGACCACAGGTGCGCACCGTCGTGCCTGGCTAGTTTTTGTATTTTTTGATAGACATGAGGTTTCGTCATGTTGCCCATGCTGGTCTCAAACTCCTGGGCTCAAGCAGTCTGCGCGTCTCTGCATCACAAAGTGCTGGGATTACAGGCATGAGCCACTTTGCCTGGCCTTGCTTATATCTTCTTTAATACCTTCTTTAATTTATTTCAGTAATGTTTTGTAATTTTCAGTGTTCAAGTTTTTTGCCTTCTTAGTTAAGTTTATTCCTATTTTGTTTGTTTTGATGCTATTATAAATAGAATTGTTAATTTTAGGGTTCATATATAGAAACATAGTTGACTTCTGTGTATTGGTCTGGTACTCCGCAACTTTGCAGAACTTACTGACTCTAGTAGCTTTTTAGTAGGTTCCTTAGGCTTTCCTAGATACCAAATCATGTCACATGCAATTAGAGGTAGTTTTACTTCTTCCTTTTCTTTCTGGATGCATTTTATCTCTTTTTTCTTGCCTACTTATTCTTGGCTATGTTGAGTAGGAATCTCAGGAGTAGCCATCTTTGTCTTTCTGGTATTGAGGAGGAAAATGTTCAACCTTTCACCATTGAGTATATTAGCTGTGAGATTTTATAAAGGCTTTTATCAGGTTAAGGAAGTTTCCTTACGTGTCTTGTTTTCAGTTTTTTTTTTTTTTTTTGCTTGTTTTTTGTTTTATCATAAACAGGTGTTAGAAACCTTTTATGTTTCATTCATGGTTTTTCTTTTTTTTTTGATAGATGAGGTTGTGGACAGGTAAGTGCTAGTTAAATATAGTACCTAGAATCTTGAAAAGAAAACAGTTTGAGTAAGCCAAAGTAGAAACTTGTTGACTCATAAAATTCTAGAAAAAATTAGTATCTTAAATTGCACTAAAGAGGCTGGGCATGGTGGCCTACGCCTGTAATGCCAGCACTGTGGGAGGCTGAGGTGGGCAGATCACTTGAGGTCAGGAGTTGGAGAGCAGCCTGGCCAACATAGTGAAACCCCATATCTACTAAAAAATACAAAAAAATTGGCTGGACATGGTGTAACATACCTGTAATCCCAGCTTCTTGGGAGGCTAAAGCACGAGAATCGCTTGAACTCGGGAGGTGGAGGTTTGCAGTGAGCTGAGATCACGCCACTGCACTCCACCCTGGGTGACAGGGCGAGACTGTTAACCAATGAAAAAAAGAAAAATTGTGCTAAAGGCAAGAATGCAGGTAAGCTTCAGGAACACCTGAAGCCAGGATTGAAATGTTGCCAGGACTCCCTCTGTTCTCTTTGATTCTTCTGGTATTGCTTCCATACTCAGTGCAGATAGATTAATGTGTAAATTGCAGAAAAGTTTGGTCTCTGTAACACCCAAGTTTTATATCTTAAGAGTTTCTGCTGTAGCAGAAGATCTGATTCTTAGTTCCAGTTTTCACTTTGTCTTGGTATAGAGCATTTGATTGTCCCTGGACCAATCTCTGGAAGGAGAAGTTAAGTACTGGGATTATTAGTACAGTACAGGCCAGGTGCAGACCTTTAGACTAATTGACTGTGAGTTGGGAGACATGTGTTCCTTCATAGCCATGTGCTATGAAGTTTTTTGGGTGAGTTTGTTCCTAGTTTTTTGGGTGTTGAGGAGCCAATCTCTTAAATATTCTCTATAAGAGTGTACATAATTGGCTGGGCGCAGTGGCTCATGCCTGTAATGCCAGCATTTTGGGAGGCCAAGGCGAGTGGATCACCTGAGGTCAGGAGTTCAAGACCAGCCTGGCCAACATGGTGAAACCTGGTCTCTACTAAAAATACAAAAACTAGCCAGGTGTAGTAGCGGGTACCTGTAATCCCGGCTACTCAGGAGTCTGAGGCAGGAGAATCACTTGATCCTGGGAGTTGGAGGTTGCAGAACCGAGATTGTGCCACTGCACTCCAGCCTGGGTGACAGAGTGAGACTCCATCTCAAAAAAAAAAAAAAAA
>NW_016817926.1:0-1796 GCF_001698545.2 Rhinopithecus bieti | reverse complement strand
TTTTTTTTTTTTTTTTTTTTTTTTTGCTGATGAAGAGTAATGGTATGACAAACAATATATTACAGAAATGGGCTATAGAATTATATGTTTAATAATATCTCATTTTTGTAGAAAGTATTTTAAAATACGAAAACAACATCTAGAAAGAATAATACCAAAATACCAACAGTAGGTATTAGAATTAGAGGTGGTTTAAATTTTCTACAATGAATATGCATGCAATTGATCAAAAAAACTTTTTTGTTTTTAGGCGGGGTCTCCTGTCACCCAGGCAGGAATGCAGAGGTGTGATCACAGCTCATTGCAGCCTCAGGCTCCCAGGTTCAAGCAATTCTCTTGCCTTAGCCTCCTGAGTAGCTGTAACTACAGGCATGTATCACCATGCCTGGCTCGTTTTTAAATTTTTTGTGGACATTGGATCTCACTGTGTTGCCCAGGCTGGTCTCAGACTCCTGTGCTCAAGTGATCCTTTTGCCTTGGCCTCCCAAAGTGTTGAGATTGCAGGTATGAGCCACTACTCCTGACTTCAGATTCTTTTTAAAATAAGAAAAAAATATGGTAACTTCTTAGGTTCACAAGAATAGTTCTGAAAATTTTCCCTTTTATTATAGTAATATGATCACTAGATTATGGTGAAGCTCAGTGAACCTAGCTAGAGAGAGTGCAAAGTTCCTGGCTAGAAAGACTGGAAAACTTGGTTAGAATGAACAAGGTGAAGTTTATGAAGGTGAAAAGTCACATTTAGTTCTCAGCATCATCCTGTACAAGGTAATAATGCTTGTAGAGCAATAGATCATAAATTACTATGGTTTGTTTAATTATGAAAACCTGATGATCAGATCATCTGTTTTCTTAGAAATTGTAATGTAGTGGTAGGTTATAGATTAGTGCTTCAAGCATGGTTTGCTTTTTATTTTTAATTAATTAATTATTATTTTTTTTTGAGATAAGGTCTCACTCTGCTGTGCAGGCTGGAGTGCAGTGGCGCAATCTTGGCTCACCGCAGCCTCAACTTCCAGGGCTCATGTGATTCTCCTACTTCAGCCTCCTGAGTAGCTGAAACAGGTGCATGCTACCATGCCTGGCTGATTTTTTGTTTTGAGACGGAGTCTCACTCTGTCGCCCAGGCTAGAGTGCAGTGGCGTGATCTCGGCTTACTGCAAGCTCCGCCTCCCAGGTTCTCACCATTCTCCTGCCTTAGCCTCCCGAGTAGCTGAATTTTTGTTTTGTATTTTTTTTTTTTTTTTTGTAGAGACGGGATTTTGCCATATTGCCTAGGCTGGTCTTGAACTCCTGAGTTCAAGCAATCCACCCCACCTTACCTTCCCATAGTGCTGGAATTATAAGTGTGAGCCAGCATGCCTGGCCTGTTTATTTTTATGAGATAGGGTCTTGCTCTGTCACACAAGACTGGAGTCCAGTGACACAGTCATAGCTTACTGCAGCCTCTTCCAGGATCATCAGTCTACCCGCTTCAGCCTCCCAAGTGGGTGGGACTACAGGCACACACCACCATGCCTGGGTAGTTTTTTAATCTTTTGTAGAGATGGGGTCTCACTTTGTTCCCCAGGCTGGTCTCCAACGCCTGGCCTCAAGTGATTCTCCCACCTTGGCCTCCCAAACCAAAGTGCTGGGATTACAGGTGAGAGTCACCTTGCCTGACTAGTTGTGTGTGTTTTTTTATTTTTTGAGATGGAGTCTCGCTCTGTCGCCCAGGCTGGAGTGCAGTGGCGCGATCTCGGCTCACTGCAACCTCCGCCTCCCGGCCTCACGCCATTCTCCTGCCTCAGCCTCCC
>NW_016817925.1:0-1323 GCF_001698545.2 Rhinopithecus bieti | reverse complement strand
CGGGAATGGTACCAGCTCCTCTTTGTACCTCTGGTAGAATTCGGCTGTGAATCCATCTGGTCCTGGACTTTTTTTGGTTGATAGGCTATTACTGCCTCAATTTCAGAACTTTTATTGGTCTATTCAGGGATTTGACTTCTTCCTGGTTTTGTCTTGGGAGGGTGTATGTGTCCAGGAATTTTCCATATATTTTAGATTTTCTAGTTTATTTGCATAGAGGTTTTATAGTATTCTCTGATGGTAGTTTGTATTTCTTCGGGAATCAGTGGTGATATCTCCTTTATCAATTTTTTGTGTCTATTTGATTCTTGTCTCTTTTCTTTTTTATTAGTCTGGCCAGCAGTCTATTTTGTTGATCTTTTCAAAAAACCAGCTCCTGGATTATTAATTTTTTTAAAAGAGTTTTTTTTTTGTGTCTGTATCTCCTTCAGTTCTGTTCTGATCGTAGTTATTTCTTGCCTTCTGCTAGCTTTTGAATTCAGTTGCTCTTGCTTCCCTAGTTCTTTTAATTGTGATGTTAGGGTGTCGATTTTATATCTTTCCTGCTTTCTGTTGTGGGCATTTAGTGCTATAAGTTTCCTGCAAAACACTGCTTTAGCTGTGTCCCAGAGATTCTGGTACGTTGTGTCTTTGTTCTCATTGGTTTCAAAGAACTTATTTATTCGTGCCTTAATTTCATTATTTACCAGTAGTCATTCAGGAGCAGGTTTTCAGTTTGCATGTGGTTGTGCAGTTTTGAGTGAGTTTCTTAATCCTGGCTTCTAATTTGTGTGCACTGTGGTCGAGAGACTGTTTGTAATAATTTCCATTCTTTTGCATTTGCTGAGGAGTGTTTTACTTCTAATTTTGTGGCCAATTTTAGAAGATGTGTGATGTGGTGCTAAAAGAATGTATATTCTTTTGATTTGGGGTGGAGAGTTCTGTAGATGTCTATTAGGTCGGCTTGGTCCAGAGCTGAGTTCAAGTCCTGGTTATCCTTGTTAATTTTCTGTCTCATTGATATGTCTAATATTGACAGTGGGGTGTTAAAGTCTCCCACTATTATTGTGTGGGAGCCTAAGTCTCTTTCTAGGTCTCTAAGAACTTGCTTTATGAATCTGGGTGTTCCTGTATTGGGTGCATACATATTTAGGATAGCTAAGTCTCTTGTTAAATTGATCCCTTTGCCATTATATAATGGCCTTCTTTGTCTCTTTTGATCTTTGTTGGTTTAAAGTCTGTTTTATCAGAGCCTAGTATTTCAACCTTTTTTTTTTTTTTTTGCTTTCCATTTGTTTGGTAAATATTCCTCCATACCTTTATTTTGAGCCTGTGTGTGTCTTT
>NW_016817924.1:0-3333 GCF_001698545.2 Rhinopithecus bieti | reverse complement strand
ACTCTCCTGCCTCAGCCTCCGGAGTAGCTGGGACTACAGGCGCCCGCCGCCTCACCCGACTAGATTTTTGTATTTTTTTGGTAGAGACGGGGTTTCACCGTGTTAGCCAGGATGGTCTCGATCTCCTGACCTCGTGATCCGCCGGTCTCGGCCTCCCAAAGTGCTGGGATTACAGGCTTGAGCCACCGCGCCCGGCCCACCTGTTTTTTGTTTATATTTTTGTTTTGTTTTGTTTTGTTTTTGAGATGGAGTCCATCTCTGTTGCCCAAGCTGGAGAGCAGTGGTATGATCTCGGCTCACTGCAACCTCCATCTCCCCGGGGCCCAAGTGATTCTCATGCCTCAGCCTCCCGAGTAGCTGGGACTACAGGCTTGCACTACCATGTCAGGCTAATGTTTGTATTTTTAGTAGAGACGGGCTTTCACCATATTGGCCAGGCTGGTCTCCAACTCCTGGCTTCAAGTGATCCGCCGGCCTCGGCCTCCCAATGTGCTGGGATCACAGATGTGAGCCACAGGCAGCCCCTACATTTTTCCCTTTTTCTTTTTGAGACGGAGTCTCGCTTTGTCGTCCAGGATGGAGTGCAGTGGCACGACCTTGGCTCACTGCAAGCTCCGCCTCCGGGTTCACGCCATTTTCCTGCCTCAGCCTCCCGAGTAGCTGGCACTACAGGCGACCGCCACCACACCCGGCTAATTTCTTTTTGTATTTTTAGTAGAGACAGGGTTTCACCGTGTTAGCCAGGATGGTCTCGATCTCCTGACCTCGTGATCCGCCTGTCTCGGCCTCCTAAAGTGCTAGAATTACAGGCGTGAGCCACCGCGCCCAGCATGGCCCCTACATTTTCTTAGAGATGTTATGAACAGCAGGTTAACTAAAATGCAAACAGCCTCTTCCAGGCACCTAGGAATGGTTTAGTCTCTTTAGTGCTCTTATTTGCAAAAAACAGTTAACAAAGATTATCAGCATTTCTATAAAACTTATTATGTGCCAGAATTAAGTCATTTACTCATCACAGCAACCTCCCGAGCGCTGACAAAATAGGGACACTGAGGCACAAGAAGTGAAGGCAGGATTTGAACCTAATAAGTCGGGCTCCAGAGTTCTGTCTCCCTAACCCTTAGAAGATGTCACCTCTCAGGCTTCAATCTCACACAGCGCTACAGAAGGGGAAACTGTCATCATCCCCCTTTGACAGGTGAAGAAAAGGAGGCTGTAGAAATCCAGCACTTTTCCAACGGTACAAGCCCAAAGTCATCCTGACTCCTGAACTTCCGCTCTTCATCCCTCCGCCACTCAGTTCACCATTACAGTCCTCGCTCACCTGGGCGCGGTGGCGAAAATATCGGGGTGCAGGTCAGCCAGGCCCACGCGCTCCTGCTCGAAGCCTCGCAAGGACTCGACCCAGGCCTGCACCGGGCGTCGATGAGCGGGTACTGGGAGCTCGACTTTGCGCAGCACGGGCTCCGGGAGACCTGGAGCGACGGCGGGGGTCAGGGGTTAGGGTCAAGGGTCACACCTCTCTGTCGCTGCCCATCCTGGAGCCACCCCGCTTGCCTTACCCTCGCTCGCCACCTGCTCCGGGTTCTCGGTAGGATGCGCTGCCTCTTCCGCCAGCGAACTCAAGCCCTGCAAGGGGTGGACGAAAGTGAGAGACGACCCCTGGACACCCCCAAATTTCGTCCTTCGACCATGCTTCCAGCCCCTGGCCTCACCCTGCAGCCCGTAGGCCGAAGCCAGGTGCGCGCCCCGGCCCGGACCAACTGCAGCATCGCCTCGCAGCCTCCCACGCCGCGGGAGGTCAAGGCCACTGGAGCCTCGCGCGGCGCCGATGGATGACGTCACACACGCGACGCCGCCCGACCCGCCGCGGCTCACCCCTGGAAAGCGGGGTGTGCAAAACCGAAGATGGAGGGGGTCCGACCTGGCGTGCTCAGACCTCCACCCCAGGACTAATCCCCAGACCCAATTTTCACTCTTGCCTCAAGGACCCCCCCACAACACTAGGTAACCGGACCTCACAGCAAGAAGCCCCAGCTTCCGTAGGCCTCGCCTACTTTGGGGCCCGCCTCCTACGAGCGGTGCAGGAATTCAGCCAATGAGACCTCTCTGGCCCAATTCAGCCAATGACCGCTAAGCCTGAAGGAGCGGCCCCCGCCCATAAGTGGGCAGTTCTGGAGTGAGCAACTAAACAATACAACCAATAACGCTTAAGCTTTTACTGTTGGTCCCGCCCACCGGGCCACGCCTTCATTCCGCCTCCAAGGCTCTTGGAGATGGTTTTTACTTTATCCAGTTAATGTCGTTTTTTTAAAATTTGTTTAAAGGAAGAAGGTTTGGGCCTGCCAGACCATGCCTCCCAGTTTAGATTCCCCACGGCAGGGCTATGTACCCCCGAAACCCCTCAGATTAGTTATTTGTGTCCCCTACCCCCTAGACCAGGGTCCTGTACACTCTCAGACTTTCTAGGGCTCTCCAAGCACAGAACAAAAGTGGGGAGTCCACAGATCCTGGACTGCCTCCCTTGTCACCACCTAACAAATCCGAATGTTCATTTTTAGTTTCTTTGTTTTGGTTTTTAGAGACAAGGTCTTGCTCTGTCGCCCAGGCTGGAGTGCAATGGGCGAGAACATGGCTCACTGCAGCCTGGACCTGCTCAAGGGATCCTCCTGCCTCAGTCTCCCGAGTAGCTGGTCTACAGGTGCGCACGCCCGGCTAATTTTTGTACTGTATTTTTTTTATTTTGTATTTGTATTTTGAGACGGAGTATCGCTCTGTCGCCCAGGACGGAGTGCAGTGGTGCGATCTCTGCCTCCCGGGTTCAAGCCATTCCCTGCCTCAGCTTACGGAGTAGCTGAGACTCCGGGCGCCTGTCACCACGCCCGGCTAATTTTTTGTATTTTTAGTAGAGATGGGGTTTCACCGTGTTAACCAGGATGGTTTCATTCTCCTGACCTTATGATCGGCCCGCCTTGGCCTCCCAAAGTGCTGGGATTACAGGCGTGAGCGCCCGGCCCTAATTTTCGTATTTTTATTAGAGACAGGGTTGCACCATGTTGGCCAGGCCGGTCTTGAACTCCTGACCTCAGGTGATCCACCCGCCTCGGCCTCCCAAAGTGCTCGGATTACAGGCCTGAGCCACTGTGCCCGGCCTAATTTGTATGTGTGTGTGTGTGTGTGTGTGTGTGTTTGTAGAGATGGCGGGGGGTGGGTCTCCCAATGTTGCCCAGGCACGTCTTGAACTCCTGGGCTCAAGCAATTCTCCCGCATTGGTCCCCCAAAGTGCTGGGATTACAGGCATGAGCTACCGCCGTGGCCCACCCATTTTCAGGT
>NW_016817922.1:0-939 GCF_001698545.2 Rhinopithecus bieti | reverse complement strand
GATTGAGAGCTGTCTCAGACACTGTTTTGGTTTATATTTGCTTTTTTTTTTTTTTTTTTGAGATGGAGTCAATGGTGCAATCTCAGCTCACTGCAACCTCTGCCTCCCGGATTCAAGTGATTCTCCTGCCTCAGCCTCCCGAGTAGCTGGGATTACAGGCATCTGCCACCATGCCTGGCTAATTTTGTATTTTAGTAGAGACGGGGTTTCACTACGTTGGCCAGGCTGGTCTCGAACTCCTGACCTTGTGATCCACCCTCCTTGGCCTCCCAAAGTGCTGGGATTACAGGCGTGAGCCACCGCACCTGGCCTTTACACTTGCTTTTTGAAATGAAGTTGGAATTCCCTCCCTTTCAATTTTTCGGAAGAGTTTGAGAAGAGTTGGAGTGAGTTCTTTAAAAGTTTGGTAGAATTTAGCAGTGAAAGTTTTTCTTTATACATGGGTAAAATTCTCTCCTCAAACCATGTTTTCCTCTACTTTCCTATCTCAACAATCACCTACACAGAAGAGAACTTCTGTGACCAGATGTGTGGGGATCTTCCCTGACAACCAAGCAGCAGACACCAGCTGAATGTCCTCCAATTCCGTTCTAACACTATTTACGTGGAGATAGTGCCAGATCCCACAGGTTAAGGACTCAGTTCCCAAGCCTATTCTCTCTTTCCCCTCACCCACCGATCCCAAGGCCAGGCTTCTGGAACTTCTGACTGATTGCCTTCAAGTTGGGGTTCCCACATCGCCCTCTTTGGGTCCAATTAGTTTGTTAGAGTGGCTTCCAGAACTCAGAGAAACACATTTACTGGTGTACTAAGAAGTGTATTTTAAAGGATGCAGATAACCAGATGAAGAGATATATAGGATGAGGTCTGCAAGGGTCCCAAACGCAGGAGCTTCTGATCTTGTGGAGTGGGAGTGCACCACCCTCCCAGCATGTGGGT
>NW_016817921.1:0-675 GCF_001698545.2 Rhinopithecus bieti | reverse complement strand
TGTGTGGAATCTGCAATAGATATTTTGAATGCATTGAAGCCTATGGTGACAAAGGAAATATCCTCTGACAAAAACCAAAAAGACGCTTTCTGATAAACTGCTTTGTGGTGTGTGAATTCATCTCACAGAGTTGCACTCTTCCTTTAATCGAGCAGTATGCTAACACTGTTCCCTTAGAATCTGCAAAGGCATATTTCAGAGCCCATTGAGGCTTATTGTGACAACGGAAATATCCTCAGAGAAAAACTGGAAAGAAATTTTATGAGAAACCACTTTGTGGCGTGTTAATTCATCACACAGAGTTACATGATTCTTTTCGTGAAGCAGTTTGGTAGCACTGTTTTTTGGTTAATCTGAGAAAGGATATTTTGGATCATATTGATGCCTATGTTGAAAAGGAAATGTCATCAGATAAATCTAGATAAACACTTTCTGAGAAAGTTCTTTGTGATATATGAATTCATCTCACAGGGTTACAACTTTGTTTCCATGGAGCAGTTTGCTAAAACTGTTTTAATGTAATCTTCGAGGGTATATTTCGGAGCGCATGATGAAAAACTAAATATCCTCAGATGAAAACCAAAAAGAAGCATTCTGAGAAACTGCTTTGTGATATGTGAATTCATCTCACAGAGTTACACCATTTTATTTATTGAGCTGTTTGAAAACACTGTT
>NW_016817920.1:0-1414 GCF_001698545.2 Rhinopithecus bieti | reverse complement strand
TTTGTATATATGTAAGAACAGATAGTATGGGAAAGGAGGGAGCAGAATGATGTGAATAAAGATTTTGTTCTGCGGGGTATTATTCAAATTCTTTTAAAAGTATTCTTAGTTTTTTTTTTTATTTTTTTTTATTTTATTTTTTTTTTTTTTTTTTTTTGAGACAGAGTCTTGCTCTGTCACCCAGGCTGGAGTGCAGTGGCTGGATCTCAGCTCACTGCAAGCTCCTCCTCTTGGGTTCATGCCATTCTCCTGCCTCAGCCTCCCGAGTAGCTGGGACTACAGGCGCCCGCCACCTCGCCCGGCTAGTTTTTTTGTATTTTTTAGTAGAGACAGGGTTTCACCGTGTTAGCCAGGATGGTCTCGATCTCCTGACCTCGTGATCCACTCGTCTCGGCCTCCCAAAGTGCTGGGATTACAGGCTTGAGCCACCGCGCCCGGCCAAGTATTCTTAGTTTTTCAGATAGGGTCGCTGTCACCCAGGCTGGAGTGCAGTGGCGTGATCATAGTTTACTGCAGCCTCAAACTCGTGGGCCCAAAGGATCCTTCTATTTCAGCCTCCTGAGCACCTGAGATCAAATGCTTTTTTCAAATTACTTTTAAGTTGTTAACATCAATAGATGCTTCCTACATAAAACCGTAAACCTGGAAATTAGGGGAAGCACCAAATCTCTCCAGAGATAATAACTAAAATTAATTGAAATTAACATTTCAATATGAGTTCTACTGGTCTTTTTCTGTGCTCATTTCAGCATAATTGAAATTCTTTCTATTCCTTTGTGTATTCCATTTTTCATTTCAAAGTTTTTCAATACAGGAGAAATGATGCTGTGTTGGTATTTCAGTGGCCTCTTAATATTTCATGGACTTGAGTTAACTGTTTTGCTATGTTTGCACATGCAGATTTTGTGTTTGTTTTTTTTTTTTTTTTTGTGGTTGCAAGGTTGGAATTGGTATCCTCATGCCTCAATTTGTGCTTACGTCTTAGACTAGTTTCTTCTAATACAATTCTAGAAGTCGAGTTTCTGGAACAAACTATGAACAGTTAAGGTTCTTGATACCTGCTGCCAAGCCATTGCAAAGGTTCCTCTTAAGAGGAGATTTAAAAGATGGCTTGGCCGGGCGTGGTGTCTCATGCTGGTAATCCCAGCACTTTTGGAGGCTGAGGTGGGCAGATCACTTGATGTCAGAAGTTTGAGACCATCCTGGCCAACATGGTGAAGCCCTGTCTCTCCTAAAAAATACAAAGAAATTAGCTGGGCGTGGTGGTGTACATCTGTAATCCCAGCTACCCAGGAGACTGAGGCATGAGAATCACTTGAACCTGGGAGGCAGAGGTTACAGTGAGCAGAGATTGCCCCACTATACTCCTGCCTGAGTGACAGAGTGAGACTCTATCTTCAAAAAAATAAAAGAT
>NW_016817919.1:0-237 GCF_001698545.2 Rhinopithecus bieti | reverse complement strand
AGACACACACGACACACAGCACACACACACACAAAGACACACACACACACAGACACACACACACAAAGACACACACAAAGACACACACACACAAAGACACACAAAGACACACACACACAGACACACACACACACACACACACACACACACACACACAAAGACACACACACACACACACACACACACACACACAAACACACACACACACGCGTGCACACACACACACACAAACACACA
>NW_016817918.1:0-2805 GCF_001698545.2 Rhinopithecus bieti | reverse complement strand
GCCCTGGCACAACCTCTTCCCCTTCCAGCCTATATAAGGCATGATCCTACACTCAATAAACGAGACTTGATCAGGCTGTTTGTCTTGTCTCTATTTCTTGTGTTTTCTTGTCTCCTCCATTCCCACTCCCCCTTCCAGGGTCTGTTCGACTGTCCTGCAGGTCGGGACAAGATGGGATCTTGCTATGTTGCCCAGGCTGGCCTCAAACTCCTGGGCTCAAGCCTAAACTTCTACCTCAGCCTCCCAAGTGGCTAGCATGAGCCATTGCCCCCAGTTGACAGGGTTTCAAAATGGCAGTGCTGAAAGTGGGCATCCTCTTCAGTATTCCTTTCCACATGCACATTTTTGAATGCCTTGTCTAAATTCTGATTTGAACAAACCATCAGTAAAAAGGTATTCATTTTTCAGAAGTGATAATGGTTATGTCAAAACACAAAAAAATGTCCTTATCTGTTAGCAAAAAAATACAGAAGTATTTCCAGGTGAAAATGACATAATAATTAGGATTTACTTTAAAATATCTCTGGCTGGGTGGTGGTTCACGCCTGTAATCCCAGCGTTTTGGGAGGCCCAAGTGGGCGGAACATTTGAGGCCAGGAGTTTGAGACCAGCCTGGCCAACATGGTGAAACCACGTCTCTCCTAAAAATACAAAAATTAGCTGGGTGTGGTGGTGCACACCTGTAACCCCAGCTACCTGTAATCCCAGCTACTTGGGAGGCTGAGGAAGAAGAATTGCTTGAACCCCGAAGGCAGAGGTTGCAGTGAGCCGAGATGGCACCACTGCACTCCAGCTTGGGGGACAAGAGCAAAACTCTGTCTCAAAAAATAAAATAATAAAATAAAATACCCCTGTACATTCCCATTCACTACTGCTGAAACTATAAACTGACATAGTCTCTTCGGAGGGCAATTTGGAAGCACCTATTAAATCTTTAAGATGTGCATCCTGGCCGGGCGTGGTGGCTCACGCCTGTAATCCCAGCACTGTGGGAGGCCGAGACGGGCGGATCACGATGTCAGGAGATTGAGACCATCCTGGCTAACATGGTGAAACCCCGTCTCTACTAAAAAATACAAAATCTAGCCGGGCGAGGTGGCGGGCGCCTGTAGTCCCAGCTACTCCGTAGGCTGAGGCAGGAGAATGGCGGGAACCCGGGAGGCGGAGCTTGTAGTGAGCTGAGATCCGGCCACTGCACTCCAGCCTGGGCGACGGAGCGAGACTCCGTCTCAAAAAAAAAAAAAAGATGTGCATCCTCCAGCCGGGTGTAGTGGCTCACGCCTGTAATCCCAGCACTTTCGGAGGCCAAGGTGAGGATCACTTGAGCCCAGGAGCTCAAGGCCAAGTTAGGCAACACAGACCCCATCTCTACAAAAAATAATTAGCCACACTCAATGGCACACGCCTGTCATCCCAGCTACCCAGGAGGCTGAAGTGGGAGGATCGCTTGAGCCCAGGAGTTTGAGGCTGCAGTGAGTAGGGATTGCACCACTATACACTAGCCTGGGCGACAGAGGGAGACCCTGTCTAAAAAAAAAACTTGCTCAAGTACATATGATAGGAAGATTAAAGATCGCACCATTAATCAATACAGTAAAGCTGATAACCCAAATGGCCCCCATAGGGAACTGGATTAATATGGTTTACCTGTATAATGGAATATACTGTAACTATTTAAAATAATGGGTGGCAGGCGCCTGTAGTCCCAGCCATTTGAGAGGCTGACACAGGAGAATCACTTCAACCTGGGAAGTGGAGGCTGCAGTAAGCTGAGACTGTGCCACTACACTCCAGCTGGGCAACAAAGTGAGACTCCATCTCAAAAAAAAAATAATAATAATAATAATAATGTCCTTAAAAACTACACACACACACACACACACACACACACACACACACAGAATTAACAGCGGCTCTGAGGGGTGAGGTTACAGGTGGCTCATTTTCTAAGTTAGATATTTTCCACAATTTTTTTTTTTTTTTTTTTTTTTGAGACGGAGTCTTGCTCTGCCACCCAGGCTGGAGTGCAGTGGCCGGATCTCAGCTCACTGCAAGCTCCGCCTTCCGGGTTTACGCCATTCTCCTGCCTCAGCCTCCCGAGTAGCTGAGACTACAGGCGCCCGCCTCGTCGCCCGGCTAGTTTTTGTATTTTTTTTTTTAGTAGAGACAGGGTTTCACCGTATTAGCCAGGATGGTCTCGATCTCCTGACCTCGTGATCCGCCCGTCTCAGCCTCCCAAAGTGCTGGGATTCACAATGTTGTTTTTTTGAAATAAAAGCACTATTTTCACTATTTTATTTCAAAATACCCAAAAAAGATGGTGGTGGGGAAAATGGTAAAATGCTGATCACTGCTGAAATTCGGTGATGGATTTATGAGAGTTCACTGGGCGCGGTGGCTCAGGCCTGTCATCCCAGCACTTTGGGAAGCCAAGGCAGGCAGATTACCTGAGGTCAGGAGTTCGAGACCAGCCTGGCCAACATGGCGAAAATCCATCTTTACTACAAATACAAAACTTGGCTGGGCGCAGTGGCACATGCCTGTAATCCCAGCACTTTGGGAGGCCGAGACAGGCGGATCACGGGGTCAGGAGTTCAAGACCAGGCCAGCCTGACCGAGATGGTGAAACCCCATCCTACTAAAAATACAAAAATTAGCCGAGCGTGGTGGCGTGTGCCTATAGTCCCAGCTACTTGGGAGGCTGAGGCAGAAGAATCACTTGAACCCGGGAGGTGGAGGTTGCAGTGAGCCAAGATTGCGCCACTGCACTCCAGCCAAGACGACAGAGCGAAACTCCGTCTCAAA
>NW_016817917.1:0-671 GCF_001698545.2 Rhinopithecus bieti | reverse complement strand
AATTCAAAAATTCTGTTTTTTTACAATTTTATGCAAATGAAATAATATTGAATTTATTCTTTAAAAGTTTTAAAATAACAAGGCTGTATAACTTCTGTCATTCATAGTCTATGTTTTATTCATTAAAATGACATGCTTATGCAAGAGATAGTTATTAAACAGTTTGTTCAGGTAATAATTTATGAAAAATTACTGATGAATAGTCACTTCTCATCTCTCACAGCAAGAATGAAATCAGTCACTTTTTCAAAACACCTTAATGGTGAATATTTCTCGAGCATTCCCTTCATACTGCCATCCTATTACAAGACCTTTTCATCTTTCTTCTGCATTTTATTTACTTTTATATTAGCCTTCTAACTTGCTTTCTTGCTTTCACTTTTCTTCCCCTTTATTTCATCTTCCACACAGGAAGTCAGTGTTCCTTTAAAAATCCTATTCAAAAATGTCCAATGCTTTATATAGAGTAAAACAATTTATTATGGCCTGAAGAACTTACATAATTCATTCAGCCAGGTCCTCATGAACCAACCCCCTTCCCCACCCCACTCCCCGCTCCCCGCCCCCGACACACACACACACACACACACACACACACACACTTTTCTTTTCTGATTTCAGGTCCACTAAAGATATTCCTGGTGCAATGCTCCCACTTTTGCTGTTCCATC
>NW_016817916.1:0-336 GCF_001698545.2 Rhinopithecus bieti | reverse complement strand
AAAAGAACTCGCCTTGCTAAGACAACCCTAAGAAAAACAAAACAAAACAACAACAAAAAAAAACAAAACAAAACAAAGCTGGAAGCATCACAGTACCTGATTTGAAACTGTACTACAAGGCTACAGTAACCAAACACCATGGTACAGAGATAGAGACCAATGGAACAGAACACAGCCCTCAGAAATAATACCACACATCTACAACCATCTGATATTTGACAAATTTGACAAAAACAAGAAATGGGGAAAGACTTCACTATTTAATAGATGGTGCTGGGAAAACTGGCTAGCCATATGTAGAAAGCTGAAACTGGATCCCTTCCTTCACAAAATTAG
>NW_016817915.1:0-453 GCF_001698545.2 Rhinopithecus bieti | reverse complement strand
GTAGTGAAAAAGTAAATATCCTCATGTAAAAACTAGAAGGAAGCTATCTGAGAAACAACTTTGTGATGTGTGAATTCACCTTACAGAGTTACAACGTTCTTTTCATTGAGCCATTTGATAACACTGATTTGGTAGTATCTGCAATAGGATAATTAAGAGAGCTTTGAAGCCTGTGGTGACAGAGGAAACATGCTCAGATAAAAATGAAACAGAAGCATTCTGTGAAACTGCTTTGTGATGTGTGAATTCATCTCACAGAGCAACACCATTCTTTCCATTGAGAAGTTAGCTAACACTTTTTTTGTTTAATCTGAAATTGGACATTCTGGAGTGCATTGAGGAATATGGTGAAAAAGTAAATATCCTCAGACAAAAAATAGAAAGAAGCTTTCTGAGAAAGTGCATTGTGATGTGTGAATTCATCACACAGAGTTACACTGTTCTTTGCATTGA
>NW_016817914.1:0-1675 GCF_001698545.2 Rhinopithecus bieti | reverse complement strand
GTTTAGAGGAGTTAGACATTGTTTCCTAAAGGGGTGATATTTAAGATGAGACAAGGGGACACCATAGGAGCACATCTGAAAGAGGTGCAGCAGGAGAAAAGGTATGAAGAGATATATTAGTAACATCCTAGAGAGGAGTCATTTACTGAAGTAAAAACTGCACTAGGTTAACCCCACTCTCCATCACTGCAGCTTACAACTACAGGACCTGAAGCAACAAGACACTGACAGGAAAACACAAGACACAGCATCAAGATGGTAGCACAGCTCACGGCCCGCACCCCCACGCCTCTCCTCACACAAAGCCCCAAAGCAAATCTTTGCATGATGAATTATTACCGTTTGTAAACTTTTAGTGAACTGAGTTTTGACCACAACTGAGTTTTGGCTCCAACTTTGATGGGGCGGAGGGCCTGAAGAAAGGATGAGCTGGCCAGGCACAGTGGCTCACGCCTGTAATCCCAACACTTTGGGAGGCCAAAGCAGGCAGATCACCTGAGGTCGGGAGTTTGAGACCAGCCTGACCAACATGGAGAAACCCCGTCCCTAGTAAAAATACAAAGTTAACCAGGCGTGGTGGCACATGCCTGTAATCCCAGCTACTCGGGAGGCCGAGGCAGGAGAATCGCTTGAACCCGGGAGGCAGAGGCTGTAGTGAGCCGAGATCGCTCCATTGCACTCCAGCCTGGGCAACAAGAGCAAAACTCTGTCTCAAAAAAAATACGTATTTTTAGTAGTGATGGGGTCTCACCATGTTGGCCAGGCTGGTTTCAAACTCCTGACCTCAAGTGATCCGCCTGCCTCGGCCTCCCAAAGTGCTAGGGTTATAGGCGTGAGCCACTGCACCTGGCTGGACACTCAATTTTAAATGATGTTACATTTTAAAAATTGGGTACATTGGGTTTGGGGGTTTGTTTGAGGCAGGGTCTCTCTGTCGCCCAGGCAGGAGGGCAGTGGCAAGATCTCGGCTCACTGCAATCTCTGACTCCTGGGCTCAAGCAATCCTCCCCCTAGCTGACGCCACCACACTGAGCTAATTTTTTAAGCTCCCTTTTTTTTTTTTTTTTTTGTAGGGACAGGGTCTCACTGTATTGCCCAGGCTGTTCTTAAACTCCCTGGCTCTAGTGATCCTCCCACCTTTACCCTTCAACATGCTGGGATTACAGGCATGAGCCACCACACCCCACCGGGTACATTGGTTTTAGTTATATTGGTTTTATTTATTTATTTAATTTTATTTTCTTTTATTTTATTTTTGAGATGGAGTCTCGCTCTGTTGCCCAGGCTGGAGTGCAGTGGCTCAATCTCGGCTCACCACGTCTGCCTCCTGGGTTCAGGCCATTCTCCTGCCTCAGTCTCCTGAGTAGCTGGGACTACAGACATGTGTCACCGTGCCCAGATAATTTTTGTGTTTTTAGTAGAGACGGGGTTTCTCCACATTCGTCAGGCTGGTCTCGAACTCCCGACCTCAGGTGATCCACCCGTCTCGGCCTCCCAAAGTGCTGGGATTACAGGTGTGAGCCACCACACCCGGCCTACATTGTTATTAACTTAAAGCTGCAATAACTTAAAACTACAAATTGGGTCATTTTTTATATCAGAAAAACAAACAAAAACCCACTGTGTTTGGAAGGCTCCCTGGAAGATCTTTAAATCTTACCAGGTTTCTAAACTT
>NW_016817913.1:0-860 GCF_001698545.2 Rhinopithecus bieti | reverse complement strand
ATGTGAAACTAATAGGTTTTAACTAAGGTTATGACTTAACCATGGACACATACAGCGTCTCAAAGGGATGGTAAGCAGTTTTTTGTTTGTTTGCTTGTTTGTTTGTTTTTACCAAGACAAGAACAGAAGCTATCGATGGATTGATAAAAAATCCTCAATAAACGGCAAAATTACACAAATAACAAACCAGAAATGAATTATTCCAGAAGCCAAGAATTGAATCCAGGCTGCCATTGTCAAAAAGACAAAGACTTAGCTACTGAGCTATACAGCATTGAGCAGTTTCCATTGTTTTTCCCAGAAGAAGTCTAGAGCAGCCAATTTCAAGCTTGCAAAGGCTTTTAACTGCTCAAGATAATTTTTAGGGCTATGACATGAACCCCCAAATTCCTGTCCTCTGGATGGCAGAAGCCAAGAGAAAATATCCTCACATGGTCACAAGGCTAAGCTCTTAAGGATACAAAACAAGACAGAGATATTTCATCCTGTATTGGTTTCAGGAACCCACTGCAAAGTTTGTAACTGACCAGACTGCTGGGCTGGCTTGAAAAGCGGGTTTATGTGGGCCCTAAGCCCACATTCTATCCTGTGATACCTCTCTTTCCATCACAGAAAGACGAATTCTTAGCACGAAGTGCACCAGATTTGCTACAGCCTAAGACTAGTCTCACAAATCCTTTTTTCTGTCAATCAAACTCTTGTAGAGAAAACAAATATTGATGTTTACCATTTATACACACACACACACACACACACACACACACATACACTCACAGAGAGAGAGGGAGAGGGGAGAGAGAGAGAGAGAGAGAGAGACCAGATACTTGGCTGGTAAAATTTCTTTTTTTTTTTTTTATTGT
>NW_016817912.1:0-676 GCF_001698545.2 Rhinopithecus bieti | reverse complement strand
TTTTTACCATAAAGGATGACACCGACTTGGACCAGTATTAAAAATGTTAGAACTTTCCACATTATCTGAGGAAAGAATAGATTATGAATTAGAGGCAGAGCCAGTTCTCTGAACTCTCCTTGTCTTTCTGGAATCACAGAACTACATGCCTTGATGAATCACTTCTACTGCTTTACTCAGAGGTAACCTATGGAGGAGCCTGAAGATATTAAATACATATTAAAGATTCCATTGATTTTATATAATCAAAAGAACAGCAGAGAGCTCATCACTCAAAGTTGACAGAAATAGGTTGTACTATTTTAATGAACTGTGATTGAAAGTTTTCCTACAGGATATCTGTTCTCTTACAGAAGTTGAATGTAATGCCCTATGATGTGTTCAGATATGATGTATTTGATAGGAATCTGTTAAGAAAAGTTATGTTTAGTGTGCGATATGGGCAATGGGCAGCAATGAGTATAAAAGATTGTAATTAATATTTATAAAAATATACCTTTTTCAACTGCTTTGCTTTTCTTATGTAATCTATTTCCCCAAACAATCCTATAACTTATAAATAAGCATTATTTTAGATAAAGCAGTGGGGAACCTGGTGAAAATAAAAATAAAAATGCCTAAGGGAGGGGCGGAGCAAGATGGCCGAATAGGAACAGCTCCAGTCTCCAACTCCCAG
>NW_016817911.1:0-513 GCF_001698545.2 Rhinopithecus bieti | reverse complement strand
CGAATCCAAATCTTAAAGCACATTACAGTTGTTAATGGGTCATTTTAATGTTCATACCTAACCACATGGGACTTATTTTAGAAGCATTAAAAATGTCCCTAGCCCAAGCTAAGAAAAGTGTAGAGTGATCAATGGACTATTCTCTCCTATAATGGTAGTGATCTAACAATAAAATAGACGGTAGAGGCAGAGCTCAAAGTGAAAGCATTGGTAAGTGTGAGTCACCGGGAGAACTCTACACAGGAACGAAAGTATCAGGTGGAACCCGGAAGAATGCTGTATAGCCGTGTATGTGCCTTCACCAACCAGACCAAAAGGTGACAAGTGAGTCTTTTGTCAAGTATAGCTTTTGGCATTAAGAGATATTAATGCAGTCGGGAGTGGTGGCTCAGCCTGTAATCCCAGCACTTTGCGAGGCCGAGGTGGGCGGATCACGAGGTCAGGAGATCGAGACCATCCTGGCTCACACGGTGAAACCCCGTCTCTACTAAAATACAAAACTTAGCCCGGTGC
>NW_016817910.1:0-7697 GCF_001698545.2 Rhinopithecus bieti | reverse complement strand
TCCGTCTCAAAAAAAAAAAAAAACGGCCTCTGTCACCAGGCTGTAGTGCAGTGGTGTGATCTCAGCTCACTGCAACCTCCGACTCACTGGTTCTGGCGATTCTCCTGCCTCAGCCTCCTGAGTAGCTGGGATTACAGACACGTGCCACCACACCTAGCTAATTTTTGTATTTTTAATAGAGACCGGGTTTCACCAAGTTGGCCAGGATGATCTTGATCTCCTGACCTCGTGATCCGCCCACCTCGACCTCCCAAAATGCTGGGATTACAGGCGTGAGCCACTACGCCCGGTCTGAATAAACACTTTTAAACTGGATTCTGATGCTTTTGACAGTAGCCTTGGGGAACTTCAAAATTCCAATTTAATTATGAATGGGAAGAATAGTGTCCTTTTCACAGGATTGTGATGAAAATTAAATGAAATAATGCACTCAAAGGATTGAGCACAGTAATTGGGCCCCAAATCATCACTCCAAAGATGTGAGCTACTATATTTATCTATGTATATCTATGTATACATAAAGTAGCTATTACATAGAAAAGGTAAGAATTGTTCCATGAGTATTTGCATGTTATCTTCCTGCCTCTGTTGGAATATTTGGCTGTTTCATTTAACATAAGATGAGACTACAGGCATGCACCACTATGCCCAGCTAATTTTTGTATTTTCAGTAGAGATGGGACAGGTGTGGTGGTGGCTCATGCCCGTAATCCCAGCACTTTGGGAGACCGAGGCAGGAGGATCATGAGGTCAAGAGATTGAGACCATCCTGGCTAACACGGTGAAACCCCATCTCTACTAAAAATACAAAAATTAGCTGGGTGTGGTGGTGCGTGCCTGTAGTCCCAGCTACTCGGGAGGCTGAGGCAGGAGAATCGCGTGGACCCAGGAAGTATAGGTTGCAGTGAGCCAAGATCGTGCCACTGCACACCAGCCTGGCAACAGAGCGACACTCTGTCTCGAAAAAAAAAAAAAATAGTAGAGATGGGATTTCACCATGTTGGCCAGGCTGGTCTCCTGACCTCAAGTGATAGATCCATCTCAGCCTCCTAAAATGCTGGGATTACAGACGTGAGCCACCGCGCTCGGCCTGATGTTTCCTTTAATACCGTATCATCTCACTGAGAACAAAATGTGGTGGATACCAGGTGGAGTTTGTCTCCTTCGATCCAATGGGTCCAGCCTCTGTTCTTCTTTTCTCCCTTCTGGACACAGGTGAGCCTGTCATTGTCCCAGATAACCAAGCTCTGCATCAGGAGAGGAGAAAATGTTAGCGTGCCCTGGCAGGATCCTCAAGTGTTACCAAGTAGAATGCCAAGTTAGCCTTGCAAAATTAACAGCCTACTTATTGTCTTTTTTTTTTTTTTTTTTTTTTTTTGAGATCATTCAGTCTCGCCCTGTCGCCCCAGGCTGAGAGTTGCAGTGAGCGCCATCTCGCGCTCCACTGGCAAAGCTCCGCCTCCCGGGGTTTAACCATTTCCTGCCTCAGCCTCACCGAGTAGCTGGGACTACAGGTGCCCACCCCAGCTGTATTTTTTAGTAGAGACAGGGTTTCACCACGTGTTTAGCCAGGATGGTCTCGCTCCTGACTTCTGTGATCCGGCCCGTCTCGGCCTCCCAAAGTGCTGGGAATTACAGGCTTGAACCAACTGCAGCCCATGCCCCCAGCCTAATTTTGAATTTTTTTTTTTTGAGACGGAGTCTCCTTCTGTCGCCCAGGCTGGAGTGCAGTGGGTGATTCTCTGGTTCACTGCAAGCTCCGCCTCCCGGGTTTACACCATCTCTCTGCCTAGCCTCCCTGAGTAGATGGCCTACAGGTGCCCGCCACCATGCCCGGCTACTTTTTTTTTTTTTTTGTATTTTTAGTAGAGACGGGGTTCTCAGCTGTGATTAGCCAGGATGGCTCTCCATATCCGTGACCTCGTGATCTGCCCGCCTTGGCCTCCAAAGTGTTGGGATTACAGGCATGAGCCACCTGCGCTCCGGCAATTTTTGAATTTTTTGTAGAGACAGGTTTTGCCATGTTGCCAGGCTGGTCCTCGAATTCCCACTCAGGTGATCCGCCTGCCTGCCCTCCCAAAGGGTTGGAATTACAGGCGTAAATCACCACGCCTGGCATTGTTTTAAATTTACCTTGCATTTTCTGTTGTCCGGCTTTGTTATTTCCTCAAATTCTTCTTCCAATTTTAAATTCACCAAAAATAGTTCCTTAGGTGACTGTTGTGTGGATGGTAAAAGAATCCTCATTCTGCTCAATCTCACTTTGTGGACTTCGGCAACTTGGCTATTTTACGAGTGGCAAAGGTCAATACCTTAAAAATAATTTTAAAATATATTGAAATCATTCGCTTGAGATGCAAAAGTAGAAGGAATTTGGGCAGCTGTCCAAAATCACTGCATGTAATTGTTAGCATTCCTGTACAACTTCACATGTTTTTTGCTGCTGACATTCAGATCTACAGGGGAACGTCTTGGCAAACTGCGCAACCCACAGCCTGGACTAAAAAGTTTTGACATGCCAGGTACAGTAATCCCAGCACTTTGGGACAGAGAGACAGGAGGATTATTTGAGCTCAGGAGTTGAGACCAGCCTGCAACATAGCAAGACCTGTCTCTATAAAAAATATAAACTGTCAGCCAGGCACAGATGGGGCTCACACTGTATTCCTAAGCACTTTGGGAGGCCAAGGAGGGCAAGATCAACCTGAGGTCAGGATGTTTAAGACCAGCTCTGCCAACATGGAGAAACCCCATCTTACTAAAAACTACAAAATTACGGCAGGCATGGTGGCACATGCCTGTAACCCCAAGGACTCGGGAGGCTGAAGCAGGAAGAATTGCTTAGAACCCGGGAGGCGGAGGTTGCGCGTGAACAGAGATACCACCACTGCCACTCAGCCTGAGCAACAGAGAGAGACTCCATCTCAAAAAAAAGGAAGAAAGAAAAACGAAAACCCAAAGGGACAGGGTTTAGGCCCTCCAGCCCAGCCTCATCCAACTCTGCCTTTTTCTGGCCTTCAGGATATTTACACTTTGAATAAGAGAGCACTTTTGAACAGTTCTCAACAACAATGAAAACAAAACTAAAAAACCCACTGATTCATGTATATACCTCTCTCTCTCTCTCTGTTACACACAACACACAACACAACATACACACATATATTATACCTTTTCTTTTTCTTTTTTCTTTTTTCGAGCACAGTCTCACTCTGTCACCCAGGTTGGGGCAAAACAGTGGCAGATTTCAGCTCACTTGCAACCTCCACTCCTGGGTTCAAGCAATTCTCTTGCCTCAGGACCTCCTGAGTAACTGGAATATTAACAGGCTTGCATCACACACCCAGCTATGTACTATCAATGTATTTATAAATCTCTCTTTTTTTTTTCTTTTTGAGACAGAGTCTCGCCTCTGTCACCACAGGCTGGACGTTGCTATGGCCGGATCTCAAGCTCACTTGCAAGCTCCGCCTCCCGGGTTCACCATTCTCCTGCCTCAGCCTCCCGGTGTAGGCTGTGGACTACAGGCGCTCGCCACATCGCGCCGGCTAGTTTTTTGTCGTTTTTAGTAGCACGGGGTTTCACTGTGTTAGCCAGGATGTGGTCCGATCTCCTGACCTCGTGATCCGCCCGTCTCGGCCTCCCAAAGTGCTGGGATTACAGGCTTGAGGCACCGCGCCCAGCCTATCTTTTTTTTTTTTTTCGAGACAGGATCTCATTTCTGTCACCCCAGGCTGGAGTGCAGTGGTGCCAATCAAATCATGGCTCACTGCAGCCTCGACCTTTCAGGCTCAAGTGATTCTCCTATCTCAGCCTCTCGAATATCTGGGACTACAGGCACATGCCACCATGCCTGGAAATGTTTTAAATATTTTTTTGTAGAGATCAGGTCTCACTATGTTGCCCAGGTTGGTCTTGAACTCTTGGGCTCAAGCAATCCTCCCACCTCAGCCTCCCAAAGTGCTGGGATTACAGACGTGAACCACCCTGCTCAGCTAGAAATCTTGAATAAGCTTTAAAAAAGAGTTCCACAGGGAAACATGGAATGCTAAGAAGATGAAGATCAGGGTTTGGAATCCCAGTTCCACTTAGTGCCTTTGAGCATATTATGTAGCTAGAAATAAACACCACTATTTTAAATAATGGCCAGGTGACAACTCAGCAGGGAGCTGAAAGAAGAATCAAGCCACGCAGATTTCTGGGAAAATAGTTTAAGGCAGAAATCCAGGGAGCCCTGGGAGTCTGAGGAAGGGTGTGTCAGTGTGTTTTGGGAACTCTGAGGAGCCTAGGGTAGCTGCAGCAGAATTAGGGAGAGGGAGGAGGAGAGGAGTTAGAGATGAGATGTGATTCTGCTGGCCGCGGTGGCTCATGCCTGTAATCCCAGCACTTTGGGAGGCAGAGGCAGGTGGATCACCTGAGGTCAGGAGTTCAAAACCAGCCTGGGCAACATGGCAAAACCCCATCTCTAGAAAACAAAAATTAGCTGAGCATGGTGATGCGCCCCTGTAATCCCAGCTACTCAGGAGGCTAAGGCAGGAGAATCACTTGAACCCAGGAGGTGGAGGCTGCAGTGAGCGGAGATTGTGCCACTGCACTCCAGCGTAGGTGACAGAGCAAGACTCCATTTCAAAAAAACCCCAAACAACAACAACCAAAAATAAAACAATAGTATAAATGTCCTCATCCTAAGAAAAAATTTTTGTAGCCAGGCGCAGTGGCTCATACCTATAATCCCAACACTTCTGGAGGCCAAGGTGGGAGGATCACTTGAGCCCAGGAGTTCAAGACCAGGCTGGACAACATAGCAAGACCCCATATCTATTTAAAAAAAAAAAAAAACAGCTGAGGCTGGGCATGCTGGCTCACACTTGGGCTGAGCTGAGGCAGGAGAATCAGTTGAACTCAGGAGGCAGAGGTTGCCATGAACTCAGATCGAGCCACTGCACTCCGCCTGGGTGACAGAGTGAAATTCCATCTCAAAAACAAACAAACCAACCAACCAACATCTCAAAAACCATCTGGGCATAGTGATGCATGCCTATGGTCTCAGCTGCAAATAAAAAAGCCTGCGTGTATTTGTTTAAATCTAGAACTCCAGTTTTTAGTTTGAGATGCAATATGATCCAGGCTTTACTGGTTTTCAACAATATTTAAGTATTGACACCAAAACTTTAAAATCACTTCCTATTACTATTATTTTTTTGAGAGAGGGTCTCATTCTGTTGCCCAGGCTGGAGTGCAGTGGTGGGACCTTGGCTCACTGCAGCCTTTGCTTCCCAGGCTCAAGAGATCTTCTCAGCTCAGCTCCCAAGTAGCTGGGGCTACAGGCATGTGCCACCACACCCGACTAATTTTTTAATTTTTCTTTCATTAGACATGAAGTTTCACCATGTTACCCAGGCTCATTTCCTATTATTAATATGACCAAGCCAAACTTACTGCTGACTTTCCTTAAACCCTATTATGTAAGCAAAACAAAACCCAATAACTTTAGACTAACAATGACTTTAGAGTCATGATTTTAAGCAGTTATGCTTTCAATATTTTTGAGGCGCCGGGCACGGTGGCTCATGCCTGTAATCCGAGCACTTTGGGAGGCCGAGGCAAGTAGACTAACACGACCAGCCTGACCAACATCGAGAAACCCTGTCTCTACTAAAACTACAAAATTAGCTGGGTGTGGTGGTGCATGCCTGTAATCGCAGCTACTCCAGAGGCTGAGGCAGGAGAATCACTTGAACCTGGGAGGCAGAGGTTGAGGTGAGCTAAGATTGCACCATTGCACTCCAGGCTAGGCAACAAGAGCAAAACTCCATCTCAAATAAACAAATACATACATACATACATACATACATACATACATAAATCTGGTTGGGCGTGGTGGTTTACGCTTGTAATCCCGGCACTTTGGGAGGCCGAGACGGGCAGATCACCTGAGGTCAGGAGTTCGAGACCAGCCTGACCAACATGGAGAAACCCCGTCTCTACTAAAAATACAAAATTAGCCGGGCGTGGTGGCGCATACCTGTAATCCTAGCTACTCAGGAGGCTGAGGCAGGAGAATTGCTTGAACCCGGGAGACAGAGGTTGTGGTGAGCCAAGATTGCACCATTGCACTCCAGCCTGGGCAGCAAGAGCAAAACTCCAAAGCTCCGTCTAAAAAAACAAACAGAAAATCTGTGAGGCAGGCTGGGCGTGGTAGTTCACGCCTGTAATCCTAACACTTTGGGAGGCTGAGGCCGGCAGATCACCTGAGGTCAGGAGTTCGAGACCAGCCTGGCCAACATGGCAAAACCCCATCTCTACTAAAAATATAAGAATTAGTAAGGCGTAGTGGGGGATGCCTGTAATCCCAGCTACTCTGGAGGCTTAGGCAGAAGAATCTCTTGAACGCAGGAGGTGGAGGTTGCAGCGAGCTGAAATCTCACTACTGCACTCCAGCTTAGGTGACAGCGCAAGAATCCATCTCAATAAATAAATAAATAAAATAGGCCGGGCGCGGTGGCTCAAGCCTGTAATCCCAGCACTTTGGGAGGCCGAGACGGGCGGATCACGAGGTCAGGAGATCGAGACCATCCTGGCTAACACGGTGAAACCCCGTCTCTACTAAAATACAAAAAAACTAGCCGGGCGAGGTGGCGGGCGCCTGTAGTCCCAGCTACTCCGGAGGCTGAGGCAGGAGAATGGCGTAAACCCGGGAGGCAGAGCTTGCAGTGAGCTGAGATCCGGCCACTGCACTCCAGCCCCGGCGACAGAGCAAGACTCCGTCTCAAAAAATAAAAAAAAATAAAAATAATAAAATAAAATAAAAAATAAAATATGTGAGGCAATTTGTTGTTAGTAAATTTACAATCTGCACTACTCATGTGGGGCAGGTGAGTCCCAGAGTGGAGATTAGCCTGCGAAGGTTCTTGGCTTTGCCCAGGAAAGAATTCAAGGGCAAGCCAGAGGCAGAAGAAAACAGCTTTATTGAAGAAGCAGTGTCCCAACCCTGTGACTGCTCCTGCAGAAAAGGGCTACCCCATGGCAGAGAGTAGCAGCTCAGGGCAGTTTTATAGTCATTTTTTTTTTTTTGAGACGGAGTCTCGCTCTGTCCCCTAGGCTGGAGTACAGTGGCGCGATCTCGGCTCACTGCAAGCTCCGCCTCCCGGGTTGACGCCATTCTCCTGCCTCAGCCTCCTGAGTAACTGGGACTACAGGCGCCCGCCACCTCGCCCGGCTAGTTTTTTTTTTTGCATTTTTTTTTTTTTTCAGGTCAGACGGGAAATGTGCCAATGTCGTAACAAGGATTCAATAAGGTGGCACATCTCACACAAACGTGTGAACACCCAATCATCATACGTCATGAACTACAAAAGGATCGTTTTTTTTTTTTGCATTTTTTTAGTAGAGACGGGGTTTCACCGTGTTAGCCAGGATGGTCTCGATCTCCTGACCTCGTGATCCGCCCATCTCGGCCTCCCAAAGTGCTGGGATTACAGGCTTGAGCCACCGCGCCCGGCCTTGTAGTCATATTTATACCCACTTCTAGTTATATGCAGGGTAAGTAGTGGTTTTTTGTTTTTGTTTTGTTTTTTGAGATAAGAGTTTTGCTCTTGTCACCCAGGGTGGAGTGCAATGGCAGCATCATCTTGGCTCACTGATTGCCTCCGGGATTCAAGTGATTCTCCTGCCTCAGTCTCCTGAGTAGCTGATGT
>NW_016817909.1:0-1248 GCF_001698545.2 Rhinopithecus bieti | reverse complement strand
GCTTGGTAGCACTGTTTTATGGAATCTGCAGTGTTGTATTTGGGAGCGCCTAAAGACTTAGGGTTAAAAGTAAATACCTTCAGGTAAAACTGGAGAGAGGCTTTTGAGAAATGGTTTTGTGGTGTGTGTATTCATCTCATAGAGTTTAACTATTTTCTTTGTTGTAGCAATTCAGCATCGCTCTTTTTGTGGTACCAGAGAGGAATTATTTGGGAGAACATTGAAGCCTTTGGTGACAAAGGAAATATCCTCAGATAACAACCAAGAAGAATCTTTCTGTGAAACTGCTTTGTGATGTGTGAATTCATCTCACTGAGTTTTACCATTCTTTTCATTGAGAGGTTTGGTAACAATTTTTAAGTTTAATCTGCAATGGGATATTCAGGAGTGCATTGAGGAATATGGTGAAAAGGAATATCCTCAGATAAAACTAGAAAGGTTTCTGAAAACATCTTTGTGATTTGTGAATTCGTCTCCCAGAGTCACATGAATTTCTTCATGGATCAGTTTGGTAGCACTGCTTTTGGGGAATCTGAGAAGGGATGTTTTGGCTCACATTGAAGCCTATGGTGACAAAGGAAATATCGTCAGCTTTAAACTTGAAAGAAGGTTTCTGAGAAACTTCTTTGTAATGTGTGAATTCATCTTACAGCGTTACACTGTTCTTTTAATTGATCAGTTTGCTAACACTGTTTTCGTGGAATCTGCAAAGGTATACATTGCAGTGCATTGAGACCTTTGGAGAAAAGAAAATATTCTCAGATAAAAGTAGAAAGAATCTTTCTGAGAAACTGCCTTGTGATGTGTAAATTCATCTCACAGTATTATCCTATAGTTTTCATTGAGCCGTTTGCTAACACTGTTTTCTTGGAATCTAATGGGATATTTTGGAGTGTATCGAAGCCTGTGTTGACATAGGAAATATCTTCATATAAAAACTAAAATAACCTTTCTGATAAACCACTTTGTGTTGTGTTAATTCATCTCACAGTGTTACACGATCCTTCTCATGGATCAGTTTGGTAGCAGTGTTTTTGGGGAATCTGAGAAGGGATATTTTGAATCACATTGAAGCCTATGGTGACAAAGGAAATATCCTCATATAAAAACTAGAAAGAGGTTTTCTGAGAAAGTTCTTTGTGATGTGTGAATTCATTTCAGAAAGTTACACCTTTCTTTTTTGGAGCAGTTTGTTAACACTGTTTTCTTATTATCTGCAATGGGATATTCTGGAGCACATTGAGGCCT
>NW_016817908.1:0-2795 GCF_001698545.2 Rhinopithecus bieti | reverse complement strand
GAGACTCCGTCTCAAAAAAAATAAAAAATAAATAAAATAAAATAAAATAAAAAAATTAATTCTCACATGGAGAAAAATACCATGAACAAAGTCATAAGAAAAGTAACAAACTAGGGGAAATGTTTTAAATTTATTTATTTATTTATTTGAGAAACAGTCTCTCTCTGTCACCCAGGCTGGAGTTGCAGCAGCGTGATCTTTGGCTCACTGCAACCTCCGTCTCCCATCCTGGGTTCAAACTATTCTCCTACCTCAGCCTTCCAAGTAGTTGGGATTACAGGCATGCGCCACCATGCCTTGCTAATTTTTTTATTTTTAGTGGAGACGGGGTTTCACCATGTTGGCCAGGCTGGTCTCAAACACCTCACCTCAGGTGATCCAACTGCCTAGGCCTCCCAAAGTGCTGGGATTACAGGCACCCACCACCACATTGAGCTAATTTTTGTATTTTTAGTAGAGACGGGGTTTCGTCATGTTGGCCAGGCTGGTCTCAAGTGACTGCCATGACTAACTTCAAATGATCCAGCAGCCTCAGCCTCCCAAAGTGCTGGGATTACAGGTGTGAGCCAACGCGCCCGGCCTTAAATTTAAATTAAGTGAAATACAACAAATATATTGAAAAGAAAAATAACAAATAGAAAAACAGGTAAAAGATATGAACAGATAATGTACAGAAAAATAAATATGAGCAATCCTTATGTCTATGAAAGAATGTTCAGCTTCATTCAAAATAAAAGAAGTGCAGATCAAAACAGCTAGGTGCAACATTTTTTGACCTACCAAACTGGCAAAGACTAAAAATAAATGTAATTAACAATCTGGGCCGGGCGCGGTGGCTCAAGCCTGTAATCCCAGCACTTTGGGAGGCCGAGACGGGCGGATCACGAGGTCAGGAGATCGAGACCATCCTGGCTAACACCGTGAAACCCCGTCTCTACTAAAAAATACAAAAAACTAGCCGGGCGAGGTGGCTGGCGCCTGTAGTCCCAGCTACTCGGGAGGCTGAGGCAGGAGAATGGCATAAACCCGGGAGGCAGAGCTTGCAGGGAGCTGAGATCCGGCCACTGCACTCCAGCCTGGGTGACAGAGCGAGACTCCGTCTCAAAAAAAAAAAAAAAAAAAAAAATCTGATAGAAATAGGGAGAAAGTATCTCATGAGGGAAGAAGTTTAAATTGGTACAACCTCTATTGAGTGCAATTGGCAATGTCTATCAAAATAACAAATGAATATGCCCCTTGGTCCAGCAATTCTGCCTTGAGGTAATTCATCTTGCAAGTTTGCATACACTCATGGAAAACAAAAGATGCACAGTCAGTTATTCATTGCAGTGTTGTTTGTAATAGCAAAAAAATGGAAGCATCAAAATATTCATATACAGGATATTGATTTAATAACTTATGATATATCTATACAATGAAATGCTATACACTTACTAAAGTGAATAAAACAACTGTATGTAATGGTTTGGTGTCTAAGATATATTTTTTCTCTCTCTCTTTCTTTTATTCCTTTTCTTTTTTTTTTTTTGAGACAGAGTCTTGCTCTGTCACCCAGGCTGGAGTGCAGTGGCACAATCTCGGCTCACTGAAACTTCACCTCCCAGGTTCAAGTAATTTTCCTGCCTCAGCCTCCCAAGTAGCTGGGACTACAGGCGCAGGCCATCAGGCCTGACTAATTTTGTATTTTCAGTAGAGATGGGGTTTTACCATATTGGCCAGACTGATCTCAAGCTCATGACCTCAAGTGATCCACCTTCCTCAGCCTTCCAAAGTGCTGGGATTACAGGCATGAGCCACTGCGCCCGGCCTTTTTTTTCTTATTTTATTTTATTTTATTAATTAATTTTGAGACACGGTCTCACTCTGTCACCCTGGCTGGAGTACAGTGGCCCAATCACAGCTCACTGAAGCCTCAACCTCACCAGCTCAGGTGATCCTCCCACCTCAACCTCCTGAGTATCTAGGACTATAGGCATCAGCCACCACACCCAGCTAATTTTAGTTTTGTAGAGATGGGGATTCGACACGTTGCCCAGGCTGGTCTCAAATTCCTGGCCTCAACTGATCTTCCTGCCTTTGCCTCCCAAAGTGCTGGGATTACATGTATTGGCCACTGCACCGGGCCCTAAGATATGTTATTAAGGGAAAATATTATATATTGTATGCTAATACTTGCATTTAAAAAATAGGCTCGGTGTGGGCCGGGCGCGGTGGCTCACACCTATAATCCCAACCTTTGGGAGGCCAAGGCAGGCGGATCACAAGGTCAGGAGATCAAGACCATCCTGGTCAACACGGCGAAACCCCGTCTCTACTAAAATACAAAATTATCCGGGCGTGGTGGCATGAATCTGCAATTCCAGCTACTCGGGAGGCTGAGGCAGGAGAATCGCTTGAACCTGGGAGTCGGAGGTTGCAGTGAGCCAAGATCGCCACTGCACTCCAGTCTCACTCCAGACAGAGTGAGACTCTGTCTCAAAAAAAAAAAGGCTCGGCGTGATGGCTTACTCATGTAATCCCAGCACTTTGGGAGGCGAAGGTGGGTGGATCACCTGAGGTCAGAATTTGGAGACCAGCCTGGCCAACATGGTGAAACCCAATCTCTACTAAAATACAAAATTAGCCAGGCATGGTGGCACGAGGCCTATAATCCCAGCTACTCGGGAGGCTGAGGCAGGAGAATCACTTGAACCCAGGAGGCGAAGGTTGCAGTGAGCCAAGAGTGTGCCACTGCACTCCAGCTGGGTTGACAGGGTGACAGAGTGAGACGTTGTCTCAAATATATATATACACAC
>NW_016817907.1:6112-8133 GCF_001698545.2 Rhinopithecus bieti | reverse complement strand
ACTGTGCCCAGCCTGCTTTTGCTTTTTTTTTTTTTTTTTTTTTTTTTTTTTTTTTTTGAGATGGAGTCTCGCTCTCTTGCCCAGACTGGAGGGCAGTGGCGTGATCTCAGCTCATTGCAACCTCCATCTCCTAGGTGCAAGTGATTCTTCTGCCTTAGCCTCCTGAGTAGCTGGGATTACAGGCATGTGCCACCAAGCCCAGCTAATTTTTGTATTTTTAATGGAGAGGGGGTTTCACCATGTTGGTCAGGCCCAAACTCCTGACCTCGTGATCTGCCCACCTTGGCCTCCTAAAGTGCTGGGATTACAGACGTCAGCCACCGCGCCTGGCCCTTTTTGCTTTTAATGTTAGGACTAAACTTCAGTTTTCACGTTGCTTAAGTGTTGGTGATTTTCCCTGGTTTAATGCATAAGTGGTCACCATATGAACTCGGGGTATTTTTATTTCTGTAGGGCAAAACTTGCATCTTGAAATTTACTACAGACAGTATTCAGAGAAAACTGCTATTTTTGGGAGTTCGTACTTCTAGCAGCAGACAAAACTTTTGAACTTTGTTTTAGAATGTTGGCTTAAAATGATCACACTTATTGAAATTTGATTATATAACACTTATAAATATAAAAATCAATCTTTGATATTAAAATGATTATTTTGAAAACATGAATGATGGCCAGATGTGGCGGTTCATACCTGTAATCCTAGCACTTTGGGAGGCCGAGGCGGATGGATTACCTGAGGTCGGGAGTTCCAGACCAGCCTGACCAACATGGAGAAACCCCATCTTAACCGGGCGTTGGTGGCACATGCCTGTAATCCCAACTACTTGGGAGGCTGAGGCGGGAGAATCGCTTGAACCCGGGAGGTAGAGGTTGCGGTGAGCTGAGATCGCGCCATTGCACTCCAGCCTGGGAAATGAGCGAAACTCCGTCTCAAAAAATTAAAATAAAATAAAACATGAATGATTCCTTAACTCGTTTTAAAAATGAATGAAGTGTATTTTTCTGTGCGTGTATATATACTAAGCTCCTATTAGTTGTTGTGTACATTTTAGCTTAAGGTTTATTTATAATTAAACCGTTGAATCATGGTTATATGGTGAAAAGTAATATTAAGCCATTATGTGGAATGTTTGTGAGTAAACTGGTTTTTACCGTGAAATTGTAGAAAGTACTAAATCAGAACTTTTGCTTTTTTCCGTTTGTGAACTTGAACCAGTCATTTCATCTCTTTTGTCCTCTTGTTCTTGATCTATAAAATCAGAAGATTGGACCAGATTATCTCTTAGAGTTCCTTGAAACTCCAAATGTTCTTATTTTTTTACCTAGGAATTACTGGATTGAATAATGGGGTTAAAACTGTGTGTATATATCTCTGAAAACAGTGGGGGTAAATTTTTTTTCCATTTTGTTTTTGGTTTTGGTAAATTTATTACTATAAGAACTTAGATAAGGCTGTGTGCGGTGGCTCATGCCTGTAATCCCAACACTTTGGGAGGCCGAGGTGGGTGGATCTCCTGAGGTCAGGAGTTCAAGACCAGCCTGACGAACATGGAGAAACCCTGTCTCTGCTAAAAATACAAATTTAGCTGGGCATGGTGGCACATGCTACTCGGGAGGCTGAGGCAGGAGAGTCGCTTGAACCCAGGAGGCAGAGGTTGCGGTGAGCCGAGATCGCACCATTGCACTTCAGCCCGGGCAACAAGAACGAAACTCCCTCTCAAAAAAAAAAAAAACTTCGATAATTGCAAGTACAACATTAAGAGTATTAGCCATGAGTTCCCACTTAGTATTTACTTTTGTAGTTTGGTACTGATGTAGATGTATTATATTTTTATGTCTCTCAGATCATATATATAAAAAGTGCATAATATCCTTATTTAACACTGAATTAGGCAACATTATGGGTTATCTCTGTAAGTTTTCTAGACGACTTAAGAATTTCAAGGCCGGGCGCGGTGGCTCAAGCCTGTAATCCCAGCACTTTGGGAGGCCGAGACGGGCGGATCACGAGGTCAGGAGAT
>NW_016817907.1:0-1887 GCF_001698545.2 Rhinopithecus bieti | reverse complement strand
AATAACTTTTCCTGATTACAAAATTGAAAATTGGAAAACAAATACATTAAAAATTACCCTTAAACCCGTGGCCCACATATGATGATTGTTAACATTATGGCGTAAATCCTGTCTTTTTAATGTGCTTACTCTAATATGTGTGAAATTGGCATTTTATAGTCTATATTGTTTACTAACTTGCTTTTTTCACTGGGTATGAATATTTTGTCATTCATGAACAATCTGATAGTTTTTCTTCTTCACTTTTATTCTTTCTTTTTCTTTTTTTTTCCCTTGAGACAGAGTCTCTGTCACCCAGGCTGGAGTACAGTGGCACAATCTCGTCTCACTGCAACCTCCACCTCCTGGGTTTAAGAGATTCTCCTGTCCTAGCCTCCCAAGTAACTGGGATTACAGGTGCGCATCACCACACCCAGGTAATTTTTTTGTATTTTTAGTGGAGACGGAGTTTCACCGTGTTGGACTGGCTAGTCTTGAACTCCTGACCTCAAGTGGTGCCTTGGCCTCGCAAAGTGCTGGGATTACAGGCGTGAGCTACCATGCCCGGGAGTTTTATTTTATTTTATGTTATTTTATGTTATGTTATTTTATTTTATGACGGAGTCTCACTCTGTTGCCCAGGCTGGAGTCCGGTGGCGTAATCTCAGCTCACTACAATCTCCGCCTCCTGGGTTCAAGCGATTCTCCTGCCTCAGCCTCCTGAGTAGCTCGGATTACAGGTGCCCACCACCTCATGCAGCTAATTTTTGTATTTTTAGTAGAGATGAAGTTTGCCAGGTTGGCCAGGCTGTTCTGGAACTCTTGACCTCAGGTGGTCCACCTGCCTCGGAGTGCTGGGATTATAGGCGTGAGCCACCGCGTCTGGCCTATTCATTTTTATAGTAAGTTTTTTCAGTGTCTTAAAAGTTTCCCTTTTCTTAATTTTTAATTTTTGTGGGTACATAGTAGGTATATTTATTTATAGGTTACGTGAGATATCTTGATACAGACATGCAATGCATAATGATCACATTAGACTGAATGGGGTATCCATCTCCTCAAGCATTTATCCTTTTTGTTACAAACAATCCAATTATACTCTTTATTTTTAAATATACAATTAAATTATTTTTGACTATCGTGAGTTACCCCATTGTGCTAGCAAACACTAGATTTTATTTATTCTTAACTATTTTTTTGCACCCATTAAGCATCCTCACTTCCACCCCCCATTACCCTCTCAAGTGTCTAGTAACCGTCTCTCTACTCTCTTATCTCCAATAGTTCAATTGTTTTTATTTTTAGCTCCCATAAATAAGTGAGAACATGTGAAGTTTGTCCTTCTATACCTGGCTTATTTTACTTACTATAATGACCTTCCAGTTCCATCCATGTTGTTCCAGATGATAGGATCTTACACTTTTTAATGGTTAAATAGTACTCCCTTGTGTATATGTATCACAGTTTTTTTGTTTTGTTTTTTGTTTTTGAGACCGAGTTTCGCTCTTGTTGCCCAGGCTGCAGTGCAGTGGCGCGATCTCCGCTCACTGCAACCTCCACCTCCCGGGTTCAAGCAATTCTCCTGCCTCGGCCTCCCTGAGTAGCTGGGATTATAGGAATGCACCACTATGCCCAGCTAATTTTGTATTTTTAGTAGAGATGGGGTTTCTCCGTGTTCTTCAGGCTGGTCTCGAACTCCCGACCTCAGATGATCCGCTCGCCTCGGCCTCTGAAAGTACTGGGATTACAGGCATGAGCCACTGCGCCCGGCCTTTGTTTTGTTTGTTTGTTTGTTTGTTTGTTTTTTGAGACGGAGTCTCGCTGTGTCGCCCAGGCTGGAGTGCAGTGGCTGGATCTCGGCTCACTGCAAGCTCCGCCTCCCGGGTTCCCGCCATTCTTCCGCCTCAG
>NW_016817906.1:0-862 GCF_001698545.2 Rhinopithecus bieti | reverse complement strand
AAAAAATTGGCCGGGCATGGTGGCACAACTGAGGCACGAGAATTGTTTGAACCTGGGAGGTGGAGGTTGTGATAAGCTGAGACTGTGCCACTGCATTCCAGCCTGGGCAATAGAGAGAGACTCCGCCTCAAACAAAAAAAAAAACAGTATCTATACTGTAAGAAAATTCTTTAGCTTTAGCCCACTTGTCTTCTCCTTGAATTTTATTTGCATATTTCAATTCCTTCTAGTATACTTAAAATACTTCTTCCTCATTGGCAAAAGCATGCTTTGAAGGTTTCCAGCATGTTCATCCCTATTAGTTGCTATCCTTACTTGGGGTCTGTAATCTTTCCTTTGTGCCCTTTGTGTGCCATAATCTTCTGGTCACTCACTGGTATATTCAAATCATTCTGGCACAGAGCGCATTAACCCCACAGTTGTGTGGTGTTGGTTTGAGATTCTTTGTGTAAAGCATGAATAAAGTTGATTTTTCCATTACTTTAGAACATCAATATCATAGATTCATTGGCTCTACTTGTATCTGCATTTTAGATGGTCTGCTACTAAAGTCTTACTGTTTAAAAGGAGCTGCTGTTGGCTGGGTGCGGTGGCTCATGCCTGTAATCCCAGCACTTTGGGAGACTGAGGTGGGTGGATCACGAGGTCAGGAGTTTGAGACCAGCCTGGCCAACATGGTGAATCCCCATCTCTACTAAAAATATAAAAATTAGCTGGGTGTGGTGGCAGGTGCCTGTAATCCCAGCTACTCGGAAAGCTGAGGCAGGAGAATCATTTGAACCCGGGAGATGGAGGTTGCAGTAGACCAACATCATACCATTGCACTCCAGCCTGGGTGACAGAGCAAGACTCTGTCAAAAAA
>NW_016817905.1:0-9047 GCF_001698545.2 Rhinopithecus bieti | reverse complement strand
ATACTATCACAAGTACAGAAAACCAAACACTGCATGTTGTCACTCTTAGTTGGGAAATGAACAATGAGAACACTTGGACACAGTAAGGGGAACATCACACACCGGGGCCTGTCATGGGGTGGGTGGAGGGGAAGGGATAGCATTAGGAAGTATACTTAATGTAAATGACGAGTTAATGGGTGCAGCACACCAACATGGCACATGTATATATATGTAACAAACCTGCATGTTGTGTGCATGTACCCTAGAACTTAAACTAAAAAAAAAAAAAAAAAGAACGAAACAGAAAAGAAAAGTTCCTTTCTCTAGGAAGCTCTCAAAGAATATTCATACTAGGTTAGGTCCATCCAGGATATGCTCCTAAGCACCCTGCACTTGTCTTTCAGATTTTCAAACAACTTAATCATTGGTCATCCTTCTCTATCAGGCTGATAGCATGAGAAGAGTTGAAATTAGTTTGCCTCATTCACTATTTCACCTCTCCACAATCACATAATAAATGACCAGTAGATATTTGTTTAATGAATCAATGCATTAATAATTTTTAGGATTCTAATTCAAGCACATTCGGAGGCTGAAGAGGAAGAATTGCTTGAGCCCAGGAGTTCAAGCCCAGACCAGACAACATAGGGATAATCCATCTTTACAAAAAATAATTTTAAAATTAGCTTAGCTGAGCTCAGTGTCTCATGCCTATAATCTCAGCACTTTGAGAAGCCGAGGCCAGCATATTACTTGAGGTCAGGAGTTTGAGACCAGCCTGACCAACGTGGTGAACCTTGTCTATACTAAAAATAAAAAAATTAGCCGGCCATGGTGGTGCACCTGTAGTCCCAGTTACTCAAGAGGCTGAAACAGGAGAATTGCTTGTACCCAGGATGTGGAAGTTACAGTGAGCTGAGATCGTGCCACTGCACTCCAGCCTGGGTGACAGGGTGAGACTCCATCTCAAAAAAATAAATTAATTAGTTTAAATAAAAATTAGCCAGGCATGATTGCACATACCTGTAATCCCAGCTACTTTGGAGGCTTAGGCAAAAGGATACTTAAACTCAGGAGTTCAAGGCTGCAGTCAGCTGTGATTGTGCCACTGAACTCCAGCCTGGGTTATAGAGTGAGAATTTCTCTATCTATCTATCTATCTATCTATCTATCTATCTATCTATCAATCATCTATCTATCTATCTATCTATCTATCTATCTATCTGTCTGTCTATCTCTATCTATACTCCTGCTCACTTTTGGTTTCCATTTGCATAAAATATCTTTTTATGTGATATTTCTATTACCTTCACGTCCTATTAAAATTTGCTTTTCCTGGGTCTCATTCCCTCAGGACCCTTGTGCTCAGCAGAGTAACTGATATATATGTATTTCAAAGTACATACAAAAATATATACACACACACACACACGCCCCGAGATTTTTCATCACATAAAAAGATATATGTATATTGATGTACATGTATAAATATCTTTCTCTGTACATATATACATACATGTACATGTATATGATATATATATCTACAGATAGATATACATATATGTACATATATGTATATATATGTACAGATAGAGACAGAGAGAGGCAGCATATGTCTCACTCTCTCTATATATACATATATATATATATAGAGAGAGAGAGACAGAGAGAGAGATAGTAGATTAAAAATAACATAGACAGCATAAACAAAAAGCAGTAACAACTTCTGGAAATGAGGGACATGCTTAAAGAAATGCAAAATGCACTGGAATGTCTCAGAAATAGAATAACACAAGTAGAAGAAAGAAATTCAGAGTTCAAAGAACAGGCTTTTGAATTAACCAAATCCAACAAAGAAAAGAGAATTAAAATAAATGAACAAAGCCTCCAAGAAGTTTGGGATTATGTTAAACAACCAAATCTAAGAACAATTGATGTTCCTTAGGAATAAGAGAAATCTAAAAGTTTGGAAAACATATTTGAGGAAATAATTGAGGAAAACTTCCCTGGTCTTGCTAGAGATACAGATATCCAAATACAAGAGCTGAAAAAAACACCTGGGGAATTCATCACAAAAAGGTCACTGCCTAGGCACCTAGTCATCAGGTATCTAAAGTCAAGATGAAGGAAAGAATCTTAAAATCTGTGAGGCAAAAGCATCAGGTAACCTATAAAAGAAAACACAGCATATTAACAGCAGATTTCTCAGCAGAAATCTTACAAGCTAGAAGGGATTGGAGTCCTATCTTTAGTCTCCTTAAACAAAACAATTGTCAGTCAAGAATTTTGTATCCAGCAAAACTAAGCTTCATAAATGAAGGAAAGATAGTCATTTTTCAGACAAATGCTGAGAGAATTTGCCAATACAAAGCCAGCACTACAAGAACTGCTAAAGGCAGATGTAAATTTTAAAATAAATCTTTGAAATACACCAGAATAGAATATTTCTTAAAACATGGAATACTATGCAGCATAAAAAAGGACGGTTTGCGTCCTGTTGTAGGGACCATGGATGCGCTGGAAACCTGTCTTCTTAGCAAAACTATCACAAAGAACAGAAAACCCAACACCGCATGTTCTTCATTCATAGGTGAGGAACTGAACAATGGTCCTTGGACTCGGCAAGGGGAACATCACGACTGGGGCCTATCATGGGGAGGGGGAGGGGTAGTGTGAGGTTGGAGGGATGTAGGGATATAGATAAATGATGATGAAGGGCTGTACGGAGGATGGTGCAGACCAAAGTAGTATACATATGTAACAAACCTTGCACGTTATGCCATTTCTTAAAGGTATAATAATAAGTTTTAACGCAAAAAAAAAAACCATAGAATCCGAAACACTTTTTAAAAACAACAACAATGTTAGGCAACTGTTTTGTATGAATAGAAGAATACTCACATCTTATATAAGTCAAGTTAAATACAAGCCTAATGATAAGGTGTTACACATATGATGACAGATTGACAAGAATTGCTGTCTTCAAGATACCTCACCTAACCACATAAGGACTCATAAGACTTATGATAAAGGGAATGGAAAAAGATTCTTTCATGCAGAAGTGCTAAACCAAGCGTGTGATTCAGGGCATTCTAATTTTATTGTGAGACAAGACAAGCTTTAAAGCACAGCCCTTTAAAAGACAAAGAAGAACATTTATATAATGATAAAAAAGACTTGTCCAACAGGAAAAGAATCACAATTTCCAAACATATATATCACATACACTCATTGTGCCATTTTGTATTTATTCTTAGATTAAGATGTATGGACAGCAACAGAATAACAGTGATGTGTTAATACGCTGGTGTGTATGTTTTATTACAACCCTATGGAAAACAGTGTGGCAATTTCCTAAGAACTAAGAAAGTAGGATCTATGTTTTCTTTCTGTGTTTTAGAGGAAAATAAGTCTTTTTGATTTCTTCGATATATATATATCTGTCTTTATGTTATACAGCACAATTTGCAATTTGCAAAAATTTATAGATTTGTTCAATCAACAAGTAGATAAAGAATTCTTGGATGGAATTGGAGATCATTTTCTAAGTTGAGTAACTCTGGATGGAAAAACCCCCCAAATATCATATGTTCTCATCATTAGTCGGTAGATAAGCTATGAGGGTGCAAACAGCACATAAGAATGATTACCAATGGAACTTTGCAGGACGTTGGGAGGAAAGTGTGGAAAGGGAGTTTGAGCTTAAAAGATATTAATTGGGGTACAGTGTATACTGCTTGGGTGAAGGATAGTCACCAAAGTCTCAGAAAATCCCATTAGAAGAACTGTATTTTCACTGTAACCAAACGTCACCTGTTTTCCAAAAACCTTATTGAATAAAAATTAAGAATTGTTTCCATGAACATCATTCAGAGGCTAGGAGATAACACTTTATCCTAGTCAATTTGCTTTCTTAGCTATTGGAATGTTGCTCCTGGGACCCCCCCATTAATTTCTCTTGCATTTCTAAGCTATTGAGCAAGCTCTACGCATCAGAAAAGGGCAGTGGGGAAGCAATGCAGAAAGATGTTTATTGTGTTCTTGAGGTAGGGACTTAGTAGCTTCAGGTAAGTCCAGAAGCTGTACACATGCTGCAAGGTAGAGCTCAGAGGTATTCAAAAGGTATGTGAGGTGTGGGTTCCAAAGGTTTCTACTAACTACTGCATTAATTTCTATTGAGGTGTAAACAAATTACCTACATCTTAGCAGTCTTGTTTTGTTTTGTTTGAGGACAGGGTTTGCTCTGTCACCAGGCTGGAGTTCGGTGAGTGCCATCTAGCTCCCTGCAGCTTCAACCTTCTGGGATCAAGTGATCTCTCCCCATCAGCTCTGGGAAGTAGTTAGGGTAGACACCGCACACGCACCTATGACAAGCTAATTTTTTAAAAGAATAAAAGTAGTTAGTGAGGAGGTCTTTGCTATGTTGGTGAAGGCTCAATTCTCAAGCCTCCTCTAGCTTAAATGACCTTCCTGCCTCATCCCCAAGTGCTGGGATAACAGGATGTGAGGCACAGGCACCGGTCCAAATTTAGTGGTTTTAAACAAAAATCATTTAGACTTGCAGTTCTGTATGACGAGAAATCTAGATGAGGTTTAGCTGAGGTCTTTGCTTAAGTTTTACACTGCTCAAATCAAGATGGTCAAACCGACTGGATCCAAAATCTTAAGGCTCTGAGGAGAATCCACTTTCAAAATCATTGCAGATTTACTGGCAGAATTCAATTTCTTATGAGTTATGAAGAATAAACGGTACCTATTTGCTTGCTGGGCTGTCAGTGCTGAAGATCAAATCAGATCCTGAGGCCATTCTCAGGCACTTTCATATGTCCTCCCCCACATAACGAAATGAAGAATCTTCCCTCATTTTTGAAATTTAACTCAATTTTGAATACTCTGGCTGTCTTCTTTTGCTTCCTTTTGGATCTGGCTTTTGACAGGGGCTCCATATGATAGGCCTTATGGTCCCACCTGGATAATCTTCTTTTCTTAAGGTCAATGATTAGTACCATTTAGCAATATCTGCAAAATCCCCTTAAGGCAATGTAATGTAACACTAATTCGGGAGTAAACCAAAGAACAAAGGTTATGGGGTGTTCATCTTAGAATTCTTCCCTACTTTAACTATCATCTACTTAGGTGGCATCCTTTTCCTCCTCATACTCCCCATATTCGCAATCACTACATCATATCAATTCTACTTTGCCCTCATTTTTTTCTATTTCTACCCTCTCCTCTCATCCACTACATACGTGGAGTCAGGGCCTCATCTCCCACCTGTACAATTGAAAAACAATCTCGTTGACTGATATCTCCAATTCAAGCTCACTCCTCTCTGATAGTTCATTTTTTACAATACAGTCAGTCCAGAATTGGGAGTTTCTAAAGTGTTGTCCAAATCATGTCACTTTGCTTTTAAACTTTTTTTATTGTTTAAAGTGAAGAAAGCTCAAATAATTTAGCATTTTATTTGTGTAGTTCATACTTGCTTCCAACAAACAACATGATAGCAACTTATAAAATATCCTCATACAATATTATAGTAAATACATAAAGTCACAGCACACAATAATGGAGACTCAAACAGAAAATGCGCGGATCAAGGGAAATAAAAAGTATAAAATGAAGATCTAAAGGTAGAGGCTAGTTGAGTTTTACCATAGGTTCTGAGCTTCCCCAGAAGGCAAAGAACCAATGGTGAGGATAGTGATCAATTTACCATTAATCTCAGTTGCCCACGAAAGCGGAGGAAGTAAAGTATGTGGTTATCGACTTGGTCCTGAAATAAATGTATGGTTCTGCCCAACCTTCTTCTATGGTATAAGCAGCAATGAAGATTGTAGAATAACGTTATATATGGCACACAGGCTGGGCAGAAACACAGGCACGTTCTTTGCAGGGTCCATCTTTTTACTTTCTTTTCAGACCCAGTTCGTCATTCTTAAGAAAACAATTCTCGCGTTGGGCCGGGGGCGTGGTTGCTCAAGACTGCTGAATCCCAGCACTTTGGAGGGCCGAGGCGGGTGTAGAGTCACTGATTGGAGCGGTCGAGACCAGCCTGACCGAACATGTAGGAAACCTGTCTCTACTAAAATACAAATATCTAGCCTGGATGTGGTGGTGTACACCTGTAATCCCAGCTACTTCGCGGATGCTAAAGGCGAAATTCCTTGATCTGGGAGGTGGAGGTGCGGTGAGGCCAAGATCTGTGCCATTTGCACTCAAACCTGGGCAAGCAAAGGAGTGGAACTCCGTCTCAAAAAAAAAAAAAAAAAAAAAGAAAAGAAAAAGAAAAGAAAACAATTCTGTGTTAGCTCTCAAGAATACTTTCTGCCCTGCAAACATAGCTTGTGGGTTGATGCATCCATGACTTTGCTTGAGTCTGTCCCTCTGCCCTATTTTTTAAGGCCTAGGTCAAGTATTTCCTCTGTGAATTGTTTTGTCACCTACTCTAGAGTACTCCCCTTTATAATAGAGGTTGAAAACTCAAATGCTTTCAGGAGTCAGACAAATATAATAGCAGCTGTGGAGAGATTATTACTTTAACTCTTTAAATGTTCACAACTATAAGTTGGCACTATTATCTTCCGCATATACAGATAAGGAAATTGAAGGACAGATAGTAAGTGAGAGGTGCAGGCTATGTAAGCAGGAGATCTGACACCAGAGCCCCAGTATTCTTAGCCATTGCACATACTGGCTCTCAGAAAACGGGTATGACAATAGGGAGTGGTATGGACTCCAGAGTTTATACCCCATGTAAAAGCCATCAGGCTAATATTTTTTAAAACACCATGCTGGCAAAACATACACGACCTCAGGTGATTAGGACACTAATTACTAGTTTGCCACCTTTGCTCTATCCTCTTAACCATAAGCTGTTTGACATTACTCTTAATGAGCTGTATCAGGTGCATCCTGAGGCCAAGCCTGCTTTCATGAATATTTCCTCTATTTGAGCAGCTTAAGCTCTGCCTTTTCTTTTTTTCCAAGATAGTTTCTGGAACTGAGTCTATGAGAAGGGGATCTTATGTCTAACGGGGTTCTATCCATCTAGCAGATCTGCTGTTCAATTTCCTTTGACTAAATAAATTTCAATACCAAATGCTGGTAACAAAATAGCCACATTGCTGCTTGTGGTCTGGGTCTTTCCTCCTTCTCTTCCTCACTACTTCATTTGGTGCAGCACCCCAGGATTATGCAAGACTCTATTCAATCTCCCTTTGTCCTTCTCCACTGATCACCCTCCACAAAACGGGGTCTTATTCTACTTCTGGCGTGGCCCGAGAAGAGAGAGAGATATGCACTTTTCTTCAGATATTGAAACCTATTTGCAGAGGGAGAATTCCCTTCTTTAAGCAAACCAAGAGGATAACCCAGATTGTAATTGATTCAACAAAGAGCAAGCCAAACCACCTCTCAATTCTAGAAATCTGCTCTGAATCTGTTTCAGTTTAGAAAACAGAAAATTCTATGACTTTCCTGCCTCAAGCAGCTTTCAGATCATTTTCATGGTTGAATTGTGGGGTGCCAAGTCCATACACTTGGCTCTACCTGGGACATAGGCAGTAAGCACCTGGGAAATGGGGTGGGTGTCTGAAGATCAGTGAGCAAAAGTGAGTAGCTAAACCTAGAAGGTGAAAGCCCTGTGCCTGAGGTGAGCCGTGGAGTCTAAACTGGCCATAGGCTTAGTATTCTTTCAACAAGCCCTGCTGCTTCTACTCCATCAGTCTTCTATCCTCACATTTTAAATTTATTTTTTACTCCATTCTTGTCAACAGATTGTAAGAGATTTGACTCTGCACTACTCTGACCTTGTCTTTTGACACTGGTTTTCTCACTTACTGGTAGAATGTGAATGGGAAGCAAATACCTTCTTCACATGGTGGCCTGAGAGAGGAGAGTGTGTATAGGAGGAAATATCAAAACTTATCAAACATAGAAATACGGATGTTTGAGTGTTATAGTTACTGCTGTACCCCAGTAACCAGCACAGTGCCTGCCACATAATAGATACCCAATAAAATATTTGTTGAAAGAATGAATGAGTAAAAAATTAAACAAAGATTTACAAGGGCCTACTATGCTGCAGATGTTATGTTAGACATTTGCTGAGAAAATGAGATGGATGGTATATTAGTCAAGGTCCTTTTCCTCAGTACAGTTACCCTGGTGAAAATCCAGAGGTCTCCTTGGAGAAAGGAGATTCACTGCATAAATTGTCAGTAATGTAGTGGGATCCTTTCTCAAGGGAACCCTGCCTGTCCTTTATTCAAGAAGTTCTGGGTCTAAAACTGGCTCAAGTCTGGAAACTGAGGGGCCATGATTCTCTGGTTTTATAATTCAAATTAGTCTTTTGTACATTTGACCTAGAAGTTTTCTGCTTGCATGAATTAGGTAGAAATGTATTAGGCTTCCTATCAATTTCACTTCTAGGCACACCGTGATTAATTAGCCCTATGCCAGAGCTCTACACAAGTCAGACTATTTTGATTGCTGGTTTGTCTCTGCTGTCAATTATGGTAGCTATGCCCAGCTAACTTTTGACAGTTGGGTGCCACCACTTGGCCCCTGCCACCTCGGTATCTAGTTATTCCCATTGCATTTCAATTTTATGGTTTAGTGACTGCAGTTTCCCCATTAGATCTGACATATAGAGAAGAGCAATTACAGGGCTCTTCAAAGATGCAGGTGCTGCCCTCACAAATCTATTTCACAAGGTATTGGTCAAAGGTATGTCTTCTGTACCCTCCCAAGTGGGATGAGTAGGCCTAAAGTGACTAATACACTCCACCATCCCAACCTCCCTAAGCCTTTTGATCCTTCTCTACATTAAACCAAGGGAAATCAGGCATTTCCAGCTCACTCACAGTGGGCCACCTTTTAATCCATATTTCAGCAGACCAAGCAAAGAAACCGTTAGAACCTTCTTAGCTTCCCGAGCTGAAACATTAAATGCAGAGCCCCTACTTAGTGGGCCCAAATCAATAAATTCAGCCTGATCCAACTCCATGTTCCTTCCACAATTTTCTCAAACCCTTAATATCCATTCCCATGCCTGTTCTCCA
>NW_016817904.1:0-1413 GCF_001698545.2 Rhinopithecus bieti | reverse complement strand
CAACCATTTTCAAGACTTAATTTTTTTTTAAGAATAGTTTTAGGTTCACAGCATAATTGAGAATAACGTACCAAGGTTTTCCATTATCTCCTTCTCCCACCACTGCACAGTCTCCCCAACTATCAACATCCCCCACTAGAGCGGGTACATTTGTTACAATTGATAAACATGTATTAATACATCAGTATCACCAAAAGTCCATAGTTTATATTAGGATTCACTCTTGGTGTTGCACATTTTATGGGTTTTGACAAATGTATAGTGACATGTCTCTACCATTATAATATCATACAGAGTTTGTTTACTGCCCAAAAAAATCCTTTGTGCTTAACCAATCTCTGGCGACCACTGGTCTTCTCACTGGCTCCATAGTTTTGCCTTTTCCAGGATATCACAAACTTGGAATCACATAGTATGGAGTCTTTTCAGATTGGCTTTCTTCACTTATTAATATATATCTAAGATTTTTAAAATTATACTTTATATTCCAGGGTACATGTGTACAACCTGTAGGTTTGTTACATATGTATACATGTGCCATGTTGGTGTGCTGCCCCCATTAACTCATCATTTACATTAGGTATATCTCCTAGTGCTATCCCTCCCTGCTCCCCCTACTCCACGACAGTCCCCGGTGTACGATGTTCTCCTTCCTGTGTCCAAATGTTCTCATTGTTCAATTCTCACTTATGAGTGAGAATATGCGGTGTTTGGTTTTCTGTGCTTGCGACAGTTTGCTCAGAATCAAGCCATCACCATGTTTCTACTGCAGTCATCTTCAACATGTTTCCCTACTTCCACCCTTACCTTCATATAGGCTAATCCCAACATAGCAACCAGAGTGATTATTTTAAAATGTAAGTCCGACCATGGCACTCTGTGCAAAACCCTCTTTCAGTCTTTTTGATGTAGGCATTAAGGCTATGGACTTTCGTCTTAGCACTGCCTGTGCTGTATCCCAGAGGTTTTGATAGGTTGTGTCATTATTGTCATTCAGTTTGAAGAATTTTTTTTTTTTTTTTTGAGACGGAGTCTTGCTCTGTTGTCCAGGCTGGAGTGCAGTGGTGCAATCTCGGCTCACTGCAGGCTCCACCTCCCAGGTTCATGCCATTCTCCTGCCTCAGCCTCCCAAGTAGCTGGGACTACAGGTGCCCGCCACCACGCCTGGCTAATTTTTTGTATTTTAGTAGAGATGGGGTTTCACCATGTTAGCCAGGATGGTCTCAATCTCCTGACCTCATGATCCGTGCACCTCTGCCTCCCAAAGTGCTAGGATTACAGGTATGAGCCATCGTGCCCAGCCCAGTTTGAAGAACTTTTAAATTTCCATCTTCATTTTGTTTTGACCTAATGCTCATTCAGGAGCAGGTTATTTAATTTCCATGTAATTGCATAGTTTTGAAGGTTCCTTTT
>NW_016817903.1:63650-88762 GCF_001698545.2 Rhinopithecus bieti | reverse complement strand
GGATCCTGCACTGGGGCTGCAGGCGGAGCTGCCCGCCAGTCCTAAACCGAGCCTGCACTCCTCAGCCCTTGGGCTGTCACGGGACCAGGTGCCAGGGAGCGGGGGCGGTGCTCGTGGGGGAGGCTCGGGCCGCTCACCGAGCCCACCGCAGTGAGGGAGCACAGACAGGGGAGCACAGACAGGGCGGGCTGCAGGTCCAGCTAAACCCAGGGAGAATTTGAGTGCAGCAGCGCCCCGCCGGCAGTGCTGGGGGACTGGCCGCGACCTCCTGCAGCTGCTGGTCCGGGTGCTAAGCCCCTCACTGCCCTGGGCCAGGTGCTCCAGCAGGCCGCTGAGTGTGCGGACCTGCCTAGCCTACGCCCGGGCCGGCACCGGCGCCCGCCAGAACTCGCAGTGGCCCGCCAGCTCAGCGCGCGGGCCGGAACCGCGACTCTGCCTCCACACCTCCCTGCAGGCAGAGGGTGGGAGCTCCAGCCTTGGCCAGCCCAGAGCGGGGCTTCCACAGTGCCGTGGCAGGCTGAAGGGCTCCTCAAGCACCGCCAGACTGGACACCGAGGCTGAGGAGGCGCTGAGAGCAAGGGCTACTAGCATACTGTCGCCTCTCATGGGGATTATGGGGATTACAATTCATGGTGAGATCTGGGTAGAGACACAGAGTAAAACTATATCATTAACCATGCAGGTACTCGTATTAGTAGAGACACAGAGGAAAACTATATCGTTAACCATGCAGGTACATGTATTAGTCTGCCAGGACTGCCATAACCAAGTACTGCGGACTGAATGGCCTAAACAACAGAAATTTATTTTCTGAGTTCTGGAGGTTGGAAGCCCATTATCAAGATTCCAGAAGGGTTGGTTTCTTCTGAGGCTTTTCTTCTTGGCTTGCAGATGGCCACCTTCTCTCTGTTTTCATCCAACCTTCCCACTATATCGCTCTGTGTCCTAATTTTCTCTTCTTACAAGGACACCAGTCATGTTGGATTAGGGCCCACTTTAATCGCCTCGTTTTAACTTAATTAGCTCTTCAAAACCCTGTCTCCAAATACAGTCACATTCTGAGACATTGGAGGTCAGGATTTCAACATGTGAATTTTAGGGGAACACAATTCAGCCCCTAGCAGTACATCTTACAAATTTTTTTTCTTTTTAATAATCACTGGTCTAAAGCAGTATTAGCTGAGTGGCTGATTACTAGAATTACCTGGAGATATTTAAAAATATAGACTCCTAGCCCCTCCTCAGGAGATTCTCGTTTAGTGGGTCTGAAATGGGGCTGGAAATCTTTACATTTAAAAAATATTTTAAGACCTGGGTGTGGTAGTTCACACCAATAGTCCCAGTGATTTGGGAGACTGAGATGGGAGGGTCACTTGAGCCCAGGGGTTGGAGGCTGCAGTGAGCTATGATCACATCACTACACTCCAACCTGGGCAACAGAGTAAGACCCTGACTCAAAATAAAAAACCTTAGATAATTGTGATAATTAGTGAGGTTTGAGAACCACCCTTATAAGGAGTTCCTGGCATTATTTATTATTGTACAAGGGAAGAACAAATTGAATGAAACAGTGGTAGTTGCTCAGAGGAACCTCAGAAAGATTACACCTAGTAAGCACCACTTTGAAACTTTCCTGTTCCCTTTTATTTGGTTCCATGTGGTTTCCTGTCTTCTTCATTGTTTTTCATTTCTGCATGTATATATAAACTCTTAAAGCATCCAACACACTTTGCTCCACATTTTATAATTTAATTAGCTGTGTCTATTGGAGTTAGGTTCAAAATAATTTCTGACGCATGTGCTCCTATCTGAAATACAAATATTTATCAGGCATTGAATGTTGTATGATTGTAGCTATCATGTTTGATGATGATGACATAAAGAAGAAGGCAATAAGGTCTCCCCCAAGGAGTTCAGGGACTTTACTAGATTGTCAAAGGCATTAGCTCTTCATGCTACCATATTATTATTTGAAAGAAAATCCTATTGTTGGAAATTTGTAGTGGGATCATTGTTCCCCTTTGCTCCATGGAAATTTATCATATTTTTGGTTGTTTTGACTGATTTGACCCATTTACTAGTGATAACTGAACTCAGGTCAATTACCTGAGTTCTATGGCTTTAATGCCTGCTTTGTGGCTGCCATCTTGAGAGACTGGCATAAGTTCCCCAGCATTCTTTCCCTTAGCACAACTTAACCACGACTTAGCACGTTCCAAAGGTTTAGCTAAGCATAACTGTCCCTAGATAAGATTTAGTACTTGATTGAAAACAACTTCATCAGTGTGCTTGCAGAATTCCAGTGAAATTACGTTTCATTTCAACTGAAGTAAACCCAATGGCAATTGGCAAAATGGGAGATAATATTGCTGTGTGGTCTAAGAAGAGATAATTTAGGCATTTGAACATGAAATGTAATCTCTTGGTTTTTTAAAAAAGAGATTATGCAAAGGTAAGAATGGGGATCTTTCTTTCTCTAGAAAGTCATTGATCTATGATCCCTTGAGGGTAACATAAAAAAAGTTAGATTTTAAAATTTGCTTCAGATCTGTTGAAATAAGAAAGTGAGGGAGGCAGAAACAAAGTGGATTAGATTCAGTCGCTGAGAGGAGAGGCAGAGTTCGATTTGCACTGTGAGCTTCAAAGTGTTAGTGTAAGCTATCTACTGCTCTTCGGCTTGTTAATCATTTGCTTTTTCTTCCAGTCATTTCTTAAATCATTTATCAAACATTTATGGAGAATTTGTTTGCAATTATAGAGATAAATAAGAAATTGTATCTGTTCTCAGTCTCAGGAGCTCAAAGTCCTGGGAGAGATGGACACATCAACCAATAATAATAGCAGGTGTGATGTATGTATATGGAAATATGTCCAGGGTTACGAAGAGCCTGGAAAATAGATGACCAGGCTGGGTTAGGGTGTGGTTTCAGAAAGGAAGCGCTGGACTAAGACTTGAAGAATGCATTGGAAGAACAAATCAGGTAGAAAAGAGGACAAAGTTATTTTGCTCAGAAGAAACAGCATGTGCAAATGTGCCGCAACCATTCAAAGTAAGTTGCTGCTTAAGTCTTGCTCACAACTTTTCTTCTGAGAAGTGGAGTAACTGAAGCAGCCAATGCTGGTGGTTGTAATTCTTGAGGATGCAACAGTAAGAACAATAAGAAGTATTCTGCATGGCAAGGATATAATGAAGCCTCCTGGTTGGGCTGGGCCAGGCATGGGGAAAGAGGTACACATCTTATTTCAGTGTAATTTTTATTTTCAGGGACTATGTCTCTGGCACCAAATAGACATTAAATACATATTTATTGAATTGAGTTGACAGATTTTTTTGGTTTATTTATGAAGATAAGAAACTAATAATCTCACCTCTAGTATTTCTCTTGTAGAAACATAAGTGTCATTTTAAAGATGTTATTATGGGGTCGACATTCCATATCAGTATGTTTTATATCCATGGAGCAAGGGAGAATGCTACTGCAAACTAAAACCACCACCCTCCCACCCTCCCTGGTGTATACCAGAATTTGTACTCAACGGTGACTCAATTTATTTTCCATCAGTAGGACATTTAATCTGTGTCATTGTTCATCTCTTCTAGGAGAGGAAATAACCCCCGAAGCCTTTGCAACTAAGGACATGTATCCTTCAGACAAGTGTTTACTGGGCAACTTCTTTATGTTGTAACTGAGTATGGCTGATTGCTCACAAAGATGTTTGCAAAATTCCTCCTGTCCCCTAACTCACTTCTCCTTGCAGTGTGACTCTGCCAACTTCTCCTGTCAATTGGTGGAGAGTGTTTCTCCTCCCCCTTGAATCTGGGCTGGGCTTGTAACTTGCTTGACCAACAGAATGCAGAGAAATGAAATGCAGCCTTCAACATTCAAGGCTATGCTTAAGGAGTCTAACCCTGTGGGTATGCTGCTATCAAATGAGGGAGCTTTGATTAGCCTATTGAAGACACACAGACGACCTGACAGGCAATACCAACATTCAGATACGCAAGTTATGCTGTTAGACCATGCTGCCCAGGTGAGCTTTTAGATGACTACAATTTGTGAGTGACTCTAAGCAAGACCAGAAGAACCTTCTAGCCAAATCTAAAGCAAATGCCGACTCACAGAATTGTAAGCAAATAAAATGGTAGTTGTTTAAAGACGCTAACTTTTGGGGTGTTTCGCCGCACCTCAATACATAACTGTTACACTAACTATTTTTCATTGTGAAATCCTCAGCGTCTTATTCTGTAGTCAAACCAGAATGTTCTTGCCTTCTTAGCACTTTGCCACAGTCCAGTGGGGTGAATAGACAGCAGCTACTCATTTATGCTCACGCTCATGTTCATTATTTGCATTTGGACTAAAAGGAGCTCTGTTCTCCAGGACAGAACTATTCTAAAGCTCTTCAGGAACAGGAACAGGAGTCCATCACAGACAGCAAAATCAAAAGTGCCCTACATAGAGGCATCCAGACTGAGAGCTGAAAGGGATCTGGGAAATCATTTAGTCTCACTCCCTCATTTTCCATTCAGACCACAGAGACGAAATAACTTGCTGAAGTTCTCACATCTCTGTAGTGGCACAGTCAGAACAAGGATCCCAATCTCTTAACTACTAACATAAAATGCTTTCAGCATGCAAATTGTACATACAATAAAACAGTTTAAATTTAAATCGTATTTTGAGCAAGGGGAGAGTCTAATTAATTACTTCACAGTATAATTTTGGAGTCACCAGAAAGGCTTTAAAGACAAAAAAAAAAAAAAATGCTTTGGAACCTAAGTGCTTCATATCTGCCCGAAATTGGGGCAGGTACAGGTGTGTTCCTGCCACTAAAGGGTCATTAGTTGGTTGGGCAGTCCTTTAGTGTTCTTGGTACTAAGCACAAAACATGGGTAAGATGGTTCAGGGCTAGTTGTGGTGGCTCATGCCTATAGCCCCAGCATTTTGGGAGGCCAAGGCTGGAGGATAGCTTGAGCCCAAGAATTTGAGACCAGCCTGAACAATATCACAAGACCTTGTGTCTACAAATAATAATTTTTAAGAATTGGCTGGGTGTAGCAGCACACACTTGTAGGCCCAGCTACTTGAGAGGTTGAGGTGGGAGGATTGCTTTAATGTGGGAGGCTGAGGCTGCAATGAGGTGATCACACCATGGTACTACAGCCTGGGCAACAGCGTGAGTTCCTGCCTCAAAAAAAAAAAAATGTTTATGTTCTCAAAGTACTCATAGTCTAGTGGTAGTACAATATTTGAGATATTAAAGCAGTTTCTCCTCCTATTGCAAATAAGGACATGTATCCTTAAAGCAGAAGGAATGGCAGAATCGTGTAATAAATCCTCATGTACCATTACCTAGCTTCAACAACTATCAACACTCTGCTGTTTTTGTTCATTTACACCTCACCTCCTTCCCATCCCCCAATTGAATATTCTCATGATTTTTTTTACAGTTTTTAAGATAACATTTACATAACTGAAATGCACAAATCTTAGCCGTACACTTTTGACAAATGGATACACCTGTGTAACCAACGACTCTATCACAACATAGAGTGTTTCATCTCCCTAGCAAAATCCATGTGTCCCTTCCTAGTCAATGCCTCTTTATTTCTGAGGCAGTCATTGCTCTGCTTTTGTTTTTCATCTTAGGCTAGTTTTGCCTGTTCTAGAATTTCATATAACTGAGAACGTACAGAATGTACTCACTAGTGTCTGACTTTTTCACAAAGGGTAACGTCTGTGATGTTCATCCAGCTGTTGCATGCATCAGTAGTTTATTTTCTTTCTATTGTTAAGTAGTGTTCTAAGGACTGTTTTAATAGCATCCCACAAATTATGATATGTTCTATTTACATTACCATTTGGTTTGTAATATTTTATATTTTCTCTTGTGATTTCTTCTTTGACTCATGAATTATTATAATGAATTATTAAAAGTGTATTATAATACATTTAGTGAAACTGTATTATTTAATTTACTAATGTCTGGTGCTTTTGTATCCAGTGTTGTTGGTTTCTAATTTAATTCCGTGGTTTTCAGAGAATATACTCTGAAAGATTTTAATCTTTTGAAGTTTACAGATATACTTTATAGCCTCGCATATGGTATTACTTGGTGAATGTTCTATGTGTTCATGAAAGGAATATGTATTCTGAAGCTACTGGGTATAGTTTTCTACAAACGTCAATTAGGCCAAGTTGTTCGGTAATTTCTTTCAAATATTCTATATCTATATTGATGGTTTTTCTAGATGATCTGTCAGCTACTGAGTGAGAAATGTTAAAATCTGTAGTTTTGATTGTGGACATGTCTAATTTTTCCTTTAGTTTTATCTGTTTTTGTTTTACGTATTTTGAAGCTATTATTAGATTCATAACATTCATAATTGTTATACTTTCTTTTTTTATTTCTCTTCTGTTATTCCCATTTTTCATTCTCTCTTATCATTAAGAAATGTACCTGCTTAACTCTAGTGACAGTTTTTACTTGAAGTCTATTGTGTTCCATGCTAATATAACCACAATAGCTTTTTTGTGATTAGTGGTTTTTTTTGTTTTTTTGTTTGTTTGTTTTGAGACAGATTCTTGCTCTGTCACCCAGTCTGGAGTCCAGTGGTGTGATCTTGGCTCACTGCAAGCTCCGCCTCCCGAGTTCATGCCATTCTCCTGCCTCAGCCTCCCAACTAGCTGGGACTACAGGCATCCGCCACCACGCCTGGCTAATTTTTTGTATTTTTAGTAGAGACGGGGTTTCACCATGTTAGCCAGGATGGTCTTGATCTCCAGACCTCGTGATCCGCCCGCCTCAGCCTCCCAAAGTGCTGGGATTACAGGTGTGAGCCACCGCGCCTGGCCTGTGATTAGCGTTTTTTAAGAAATCTCCATTCTGTTTTCCATAAGGGTTACATTCCCACAAACAGTGCATAAGAGTTCCTTTTTCTTTACATCGTCACCAAAATCTGTTACTATTTGACTCTTTAGTAATTGCCATTCTGACTGGAGTAAGATGATACTTCATTGTGGTTTTAATTTTCATTTCTCTGATTAGTGATGTTGAACATTGTTTTATATACCTGTTGGCCATTTGTAAGTTTTCTCTTGAAAAATGTCTATTTGTGTTCTTTGCTCACTTTTTAATGGGATTATTATTATTATTGTTACTGAGTTGTTTGAGTTCCTTGCATACTCTGAATATTAGTCTCCTGTTGAATAGATAGTTTGCAAATCTTATCTCCCATTCAGCAGGTTGTCTGTTCATTCTATTGATCATTTGCTGTGCAAAAGCTTTTGAGTTTAATTGAGTCCCATTTGCCTATTTTTTTTTTTTTTTTTTTTTTTTTTTTTGCCTGTGCCTTACTCATTTCCTTTTTGTGGAAGTATGTCATTCAGTAGGTTTTTTTCAGTGAGGGTCTCTGGACGGTTATGTCATTGTCTTTGTATGTCCTAAAATGCCTTTTTCCCCTAACTTCTTGGACTATAATTAAGCTAGATATAGAATTCTAGACTGACAATTATTTTCCCTCACTCCTTTAAGATACTCACCTGTTGTCTCTGGCATATATTGTTGATGATGAGAAGCATTCTGTCAGTCTTATTGTTACTCCTTTTCAGGCAACCTGCCTTTCTTCACTGATAGCTTCCAAGGTTTCCTGTTTATTCTGGATGGTTCTGTAGTTTTAGTTTCATAACGAGGTGTATAGGCAAGCCTTTGTTACTATGTCGTTTAATTTTGTGTATTTTCTTTTCTTTTCTTTCTTTCTTTTTTTTATTTGAGAGGGGGTCTCACTCTATCGCCCAGCCTGGAGTGCAGTGGCATGATCTCAACTCACTGCAACCTCTGTGTCCAGGTTCAAGTAATTCTCCTGCCTCAGACTACCGACTAGCTGGGATTACAGATGCCTGCCACCGCTCCCAGCTAATTTTTGTATTTTTAGTAGAGACGGGGTTTCACCATCTTAGCCAGGCTGGTCTTGAACTCCTGACCTCGTGATCCACCCGCCTCGGCCTCCCAAAATGCTGGGATTAACAGGCATGAGTCACCGCACCTGGCCAATTTTGTGTATTTTCATAGGATATCTCATAGCTTTCTTCAAATCTGAAAAGTTCTCCACTATTACCTCAAAGTTCCGTCTTCCCGATTTTCTTTAGTTTTTTCTTCTAAGGCACCTACTGAACATGTCAGGGCCTTTCATTCCAACTGCCATGCATCTAACTTCTCTTTAATATTTTCCATTTCTTTACTGATCTGTGCTGTGTTCTGAGTGATTTCCTCAGATCCATATTCCCATTCATGAATTATTTTTTTATCTGAGTCTATTGTTTAACCTGTTTATTGTTCTTTCTATTTTGGCTACACGTTTCACTTCTAGAAGTTTCCACTTGGTTCATTTTGAAATCAATCTGTTCTTATTTATTTTGTATCTTATAAAAAATTAGATTCTACATTTTCTTTTCTTTTTGTACAGTTAAGATATTCATTTAAAAATCTATTTAACAATACTCATATTTTTAGTTTCCCAGACATAAATTCTTTGTCCAAATTTCCCATTTTGTTTTGTGTTTCTTCACGTGTTTCATAGTTTAGGTCTACAAGTTTATCTTCAGGAGGAGCTACCCTTAGAGGGAGTCCTGTCTATGCCCCAGATGTTGCGGAGGCCTCTTCCTGACAGAGGTTCACCATTGCCCTTGCCCAAGTCCTACTGAGTTCACTGATTCCAAACCATTGTTTATACTAGGCTCTCAGCTCCTGGTTCCCATAGTGCATGGGCAATAAAAAGGTGGTTGATTTTGCAACAGTGCATGTTGCAGTTTCAAGATTCAAACTTCTCAGTATGTGGTAGGACAGCTGTTGGAATTTCTGCTTCTGAGAGCCCCAGGAAGTCAGCTTACTTTTTCCTATAACCCTTGGCCTGCCGGAGAAAATTTCCAGGTAATGTTCGTAAGCTTTTCAGCACATTTTTGGGCAACTAGTGCTAAGCAGCATTCCCCTTTTCTATTCCTTGATGTATTTGGGGCCTGAGGTGTCAATTCCTTTTCACAAATGTATGAACTCACCAGCCCTTAAAATATATGTCTGGTCCAATTTCTCTCAAGGTCTGGGTGGTTTCAAAAACTGCTTATCTTTGTAATTTTGAGTCTCCTATTAATTTTTGGTATATAAAGATGTTCCTTTTTTTGAGCGCAACTGTGCCTTAATGTGGAGCACTATATGTATTTCCGTGGGAGTGGAGATTCTTGCACCTAATCAACTGCCTTGAAAGAAGTGCCATGGGACCTTTGTTTATACTGTTTAGTTTCCCTGAAATGTCCTTCTTGTCCTTTCTATATAACCATTCCCCAGTTATATCTCTTCTTGTTATTTCAGTTCAAGCAAAACTGCCTTCAGGCTCCATAAGATCAGAGATGTGTCAGTTGTTCACCATAGCATCCTACTACTGTCAGAATGGCTGTCACACAGTAGGTGCTCAAAAAATATTTGTTGAGTGAATCAATGAACAAATGAGTATTTTGCTATTGTAACCAGAAGAAAATGCATACAGAAAAAATTCAGTTCTAATTTTTCACAGTCCTACTTGTTCTTGTATGTCCCTACACACAACGCCTACGAGAAAAAATAGTCCAAATGTCAAGGGCTGAGATAAATGAATAAAACTCAATGTCAGTAAATCCAAGTCCCCATTTAGAATTTTTGTTTTTAAGTCTTTACAACTGTAAAAGAACTATGTAATGTTAATGACATGGTGTTATCAACTTATTTTTATAATTAGACTTAGTTGTGGTACTTAGGAGAATTACGTGTAATTCAAATAGTTTCTAGCTCTCAAACGTGAAATCAAAGAGTGGAAACCTATTCTAGCTTGAAGCTAGGTGCCCACTAGGAAATGTGAAAGAATGAGGGAAGAGGGATTAGTCCAGATCTAGCTCATATAATAAAAACATTAACAAGTCTATGAACATTCTTATGTGGTTCCAAAAGCCTTCTAAAAAATTAAACAGCAGGGCCAGCAGGCCTAGATAAGGCACTGGTAGAGTTGATTAGTTGAAATTTAGATTTAGAGTTTCACAAAAGCAACCTGAGTTGAGAAACACGTTTTACATTGAGTCATGAAGTTATTTTAGCTTTGTAGCAAGGAAAGATTCTGCAACCATCTCCTGGGATATACTTGAGTAGTCTAATTAGGTTGTTAAGTACCCATTGCTCCAATTAAGCAATTTTGCCGAGGTAATTGGAGTGATCCTTCAGGACTGGTATTCCCACCTTCTCCACTAAAATGCCCTTTTACCTTCTTTGACTGCAATTTCTCTCAATAAGCATCGATTGAGCAGCTATTCAACCCTTAATGGAGGACTGCATCTATCTAGTGCTATGAAAGGGGAGGATGAGAGCAGAGCTCAATTCCAGCCCTCAAAGACTTATAAGGGAATCTGGAGACAAGCCACAGGCAGAAGCAAGATGAAAAGGTATGCATTATGACATGACAAGCACAGAGAAGCAATACAAGAGAAGCTGCCAGGCTGCTTGTGGTTAAAAGTCAAGTGTTTCAGATAGTGTTATGGATTTTATCACCTTGGGAGTCATAAATTTCTTCCGCCTTGAAAAGAGACACCATTTTCTTTTCTACATTGCATAGCACTAAGCTTATTGCCCCATCCTACAAGGATATGTTTTTCATTTCTTTAATTCTCTACCAAGTTTGAGATAATACATGGAAGTGCATGGCCTCCTGTCTGGCACATAATATATCCTTAGTATATATTCATTCATGTCTCTGAAACCTGCTTTCTTTGCATTCTTTCAAAAATGAGGTCACTATAACTGGTAGATCATAGCAAGGAATTTCCTGGGTAGATGCATTGAGTTGATGTCTACAGTCCGAGAGAGAGAGAAAGGTGAAACCCAGAAAGGAGAGGTGGTAGAACTGAGGGTCAAATAGCAGGAAGAAACTCTGTGTGAGTTTAGCATGCAAATAACTAACTGGCAAACTGATCAGTAAACTAGTGCAATTTTGTTTGTTTTTTTGTTTGTTTTGAGATAGGTTCTTGCTCTCTCGCTGAGGCTGGAGTGCAGTGGTGTGATCATGGCTCACTGCCGCCTTGACCTCCTGGGCTCAGGCAATCCTCCCACCTCAGCTTCCCGAGTAATTAGGACTAAAGGTGCTAGCCACCACACCCGGCTAATTTTTATATTTTTTGTAGAGACAGGGTTTTTCCATGTTGCCAAGGATGGTCTCGAACTCCTGGACTCAAGCAATCTGACCGTCTTCACTTTCCAAAGTACTAGGATTACAAGCGTGAACCACCGCGCCTGGCCAACTAGTGCAAATTTATAAACCTCAATCACATGAGGACTATGGCATAAGTTTAAAGTCAGTGAATTAAGTTATTGGCTAGATTATGTAAAAATCAGGCTAGAATGCTTTTAGGCTGCAAGTTTGTCACCGAGATTGAACCAATTAAAACAAAATGTTACCTTTAAACAAGTCTGTTGATGAGTATGTAAATTGGAGCTTGGAAGTTTAAATGTAGAGAATTCATTTACTGATATTTCAAGGTCGTGCCAAAAATAATGGTAATGTTGCTCTTTTAATTTTTCCTTTGATGTCAGTTCTCACTTACATAAAATATTTTGGGTAGGCCAGAACTAGAGGTCTAATGAGTGTCTACCTTTGATGACTTTCCTCTTCCTTTTCTTTTATTCTAAATTCAGGCAAAAAAAAATTTTTTTCCAACATATTTTTAATTTCTCAAGTACCAGTTATCTTGGATTGTTTGAAGCAATCTGAGAACAAATGAGTAAACCCAGTAAAATATCAGGAAGTACAAAAATAAGTTACTTCAGTCAAGTTACTTTGTCTTTCTGGGCCTTGATTCAAACATTGATAAAAAGAAGAGATTGGATTAGATGATACCCAAGTTCCATTTATCTTTAATCTTCTGCTTCAAAGAATATTTGCAGTCAGTATGATATTTTGAGTAATAATATGTGTCATTCTTAAAGTGATGGTCGCAACCGCGTGGCTTTTGAAACTGTCTGCAGGCTGATCTCACCCATACGCATTAATAGACAGTGGCGGTGTGATTATTAACAGCTTTGAGAACTTTATCAAAAATATCTATGATGCCTGAAATTTCCACCATTGACCTTGCCTTCATTAAGAAACATGGAAAAACTCAAACCCTGATCCAGTAGGGCAGTGTAAATAGAGAGCAGAGTTGGAGTGAAGCAGGAGATAGGCCTGGGTAAATAGAGGAGGGCGATGTCTTTCCAAGAAGAAAATTGCTGCTCACCTCCAGCCAGTTTTTGCCATGCAGAAATAGTGGTTTAGAGATTTCAGAGGTCTAAGTTTTCAAGAGATGTGGGATGTCCTGAGTCTCTGTGAAATATCCTAATTTTAAAGCATTAGATCAACATTACTTGGGCCAATAAACATGTCTTCAACTTCAGTTGTCTCATGGGCTGTCAGTTTGCCATGTCTATTTAGGAGCAATCAGTTAAGATACTAGCTATGGACTGAAAGTTTGTGCCCCCCAAAATTCATTTGTTAAAGGCTAATCTCCAGTATGATGGTATTTGGAGGTAGTAGGGCCTTTGGGAGGTGATTAGGTCATAAAGGTGAGGCCCTCACAAATGGGATTAACATCTTTACCAGAAACAGATAAAAGCTTTCTTCCCCTCTGTTTCTGCTTTCCCTTAAGTGAGGATACTAGGAGAAGGTTGTCATTGGCACATTAGGAAGTGGACCCTCAGCAGACATGGGATCTGTGAGCACCTCAGTCTGAACTTCACAGTCTCTAGAATTGTGAGAAATAAATTGTTGTTTAAACCACCCAATCTATGGTACTTGTGTTTACATATATACACATATACACATACACATAGTGAGACCCTGTCTCTTAAAAATTATGTATCTAGGCCGGGTGGGGTGGCTTATGCCCATCATCCCAGCACTTTGGGAGGCCAAGGTGGGTGGATCACCTGAGGTTAGGAGTTTGAGACCAGCCTAGGCAACATGGTGAAACCCCATCTCTACTAAAAATACAAAATTAGCCAGGTGTGATGGCACATGCCTGTAATCCCAGCTAGTTGGGAGCCTGAGGCAGGAGAATCACTTGAACCCGGGAGGCAGAGGTTGTGGTGAGCCATGATCATGCCACTGCACTCCAGCCTAGCCAATAGAGTGAGACTTCATCTCAAAAACAAATTATGTATCTATAGTGTGAAGTGTTACATGCAATGCAGTGTTACACACACTACACACTATAGATATAAAATTTTTAAGAGACAGGGTCTCACTATGTTGCTCATACTGGACTCAAATTCCCACGCTCAAGCCATCCTCTGCCTCCGCCTTCTGAGTAGCTGGGACCAGAGATGTGAACCACTATGCCCAGCTCTCTATGGTATATTTGTTATAGCATTCTGAACTGACTGAAACAATGCTCAAACCCTTGAGAGTGACCACATATTAACACTTTCTTGGCAATGTCAACATTATGAGATTATGAGAGGGCCATTCCCATTTGTATGTGGACAGGACAGCTTGGAAGCAAAAGTCAGGGAGGGGTAGTGAATGGAGGGCCTGGGCTCTGGGTGTGGAAAAGCAGGTAATTAGGGACCTTTGGAGCATGCAGGGAGTAGGTCCTTCTGTTATCACATGATTTCAGTGTTGTGATCCTCCAGCACAGATTTGCATAATCCATCAGATAATTTTTCCAAACCTAAGACAGCCTGATAGATGGGAAACATATTATTATGAATATCGAATCAAGTAGATGAGCAATCTGGGTGGGGAGTTGTCAGATACCAACATGAAATTCCCCTTGTTAAAGAGTTGCAAAAGGGTCTCAGTCTGTCCGTCTGGTTACTGAAAAATCAGTGGAAAAATCTGTGCCAGGTGGTGGTGGCTCACGCACGTAATTCCAGCACTTTGGGAGGCCTAGGTGAGAGGATTGCTTGAGGTCAGGAGTTCAAGACCAACCTGGGCAACATAGTGAGAACCCCCTCATCTCTACAAAAAAATTTTAAAAAATTAGCTGGGCGTGGAGTCCTAGCTACGTGGGAGGCTGAGGCAGGAGGATTGCTTGAGCCCAGGAGTCTGAGGCTGCACTGAGCTATGATTGCACCATTGCACTCCAGTCTGGGCAACAGAATAATACCCCATCTTTAAAACTAAGAGAGAGAAAATAAAATCTGTGTATATTTGGTATTTAAAATGTGTTAATGTTTACAATAATTTAGTATACAAGTATATCTATAAGATTAACTTTCTAATCCAAATTTTAAGCATTCCTTGATTTTGGATTTATAATTTTTCTAGAAAAAATGTTTTATTTTAACTTTTTGGGTACATCATAGTTGCATATGTTTATTGGTTACTTGAGATGTTTTGAGATAGGCATGCAGTGCACAATAATCACATCAGGGTAAATGGGGTAGTCATCACCTCAAGCGTTTATCCTTTGTGTTTCAAACAATTGAGTTGTACTCTTTTACTTATTTTTAAATGAACAATTAAATTATTTTTTACTATAGTCACCCTGCTGTGCTAGCAAATAATGGGTCATATTTATTCTTTCTAACATTGTTTGTACCCATTAACCATCCCTCCTCCTTATTCCCCCTCACCCCACTACCCTTCCCAGCCTCCGGTAACCATCTTTCTATTCTCTAGCTCCATGAGTTCAATTGTTTGAATTTTTATTCCCCACAGATGAGTGAGAATATATGAGGTTTGTCTTTCTGTGCCTGACTGGATTTATAATTTTTCATTCAAAATTTTACTGTTTACAAATAGCGTGGCAATGTTTAAAAGAACATAAGATTAACTATATTCATACATTTAATTTTATTAGACTTTACTAAAATTGAGTACTTGGGAAACATTTGCTTGGTAGACATTTGAAGAATGCAGAAATTTGAATATATTTCTTTTGTAAATTCAGTTTAAAATATTAAAGGGAGTTAATAAATTGTGTTTACAAATGGGACCAAATGTAGATCAAAGTTTCTTTTAGTGAAAATTAAAATTCACCAAATTATAAATAGAGTAATAGGGTTTTAATTTGAAAGCTTAAGAAAAAACTTCTTGAATTTGTAGTTTTAGTAAAGTTAATATTAATTCTTAAAAAAGGCAGACTCTAGAAAAATCTTTTTTTTTTTTTTTTTGGGGGGGGGTTCACTCTTGTTGCCCAGGCTGGGGGGCAATTTGGGGATCTTGGCTCACTGCAACCTCTGCCTCCCAGGTTCAAGCAATTTTCCTGCCTCAGCCTCCTGAGTAGCTGGAATTACAGGCGCCCACCACCACGCCTGGCTAATTTTTGTATTTTTGGTAGACATGGGATTTCACGATATTGTCCTGACCTCAGGTGATCCACCCGCCTCAGCCTCCCAAAGTGCTGGGATTACAAGCTTGAGCCACTGCACACCTGGCCTAGAAAAATATTTTATGTGCTCAAAAGCTGGCCTCATTCTAAAATAAAAGTTGGAAAAAAAGAAAATAAGGAAAATAAAATAAAATAGATTTGTATTTCTCTGAAGATAAGTGAAAAATGCTCTTCTCAAGGATATAAAAGCTCACACCAACACTCTTACTTTGCATCCTCAGAGCCTGGAACGGTGTCTGGCTCTCAGAGAGGCAGCTTAATTAATGTTTGCTGAGAACTGCAGCTTAATACTGTTAAGAAACAAATTTTTAACACATTTGGTTTAAAGATCTAATTGGCCTTTATTACTGATTCATGAATCAGGCAGCATCTCATCTAAAGAATAGAAAAGCATGCCATCGGATGGCAGAACAGTTGAATTTCATCAGTTAGCTTGAGCAGCAGCAAGGAATCAGCATAATACAAAGAGGATTGGTTAACAAGTTATTTCAGGTTACTTTCCTTGTAAGAGTTAAAGCAGAAGGGACTTCCTTATGTTGGCTAAAACTAGACTGTTTGGAGATTTGGCTATTATCTCTCTCCTGATTTTTTGAATGCCAGGTAAGCAACTTAGTTTCAGTTTGGTGACTTGGAACTTTAGCATGAGTGACTCCATTTTGGGTTGATCTGTTGAGGCGTAAGACAGGAACTCAGTCCAAATCAATGGTCTCTCATAACTTTTACTTAGGGGTACTTAGAACAGCAAAAAGTGGTGCCCAAAAGTGGAGTGGGAAGATGACTTTGGCTTGAGACTCGTGCCTGGTGTTGTCTGTGTAGCTCTTACTTAATCAGAAGAATTTGGAATAGAATGAAGGACCCATTAGTCGTTTTGGTCAAAGAAAATAATATATATCTTAAGGGAGTTATTTCAAGTGTCAGTAGTTTTTCTTGACTTCTAGAGCAACTCTTTTACCTTGTGATTGTGATGCAAATATTTGAATCGAGGTACCTGGGAGTATGTTCCAGCCAACCCAGAAGGCTGTGTGATCACTTTCCTCTAGTGGAGTCCCTGATACAGGGCCATAAAGATCATTTCATTCACTGCTTGAGGGTTTGTCTTATTTCTTGTTTTTTTTTTTTTTTTTTTTTTTTTTTTTTGAGACGGAGTCTCGTTCTGTCGCCGGGGCTGGAGTGCAGTGGCCGGATCTTAGCTCATTGCAAGCTCCGCCTCCCGGGTTTACACCATTCTCCTGCCTCAGCCTCCCGAGCAGCTGGGACTACAGGCGCCAGCCACCTCGCCCGGCTAGCTTTTTTTTTGTATTTTTTAGTAGAGACGGGGTTTCACCATATTAGCCAGGATGGTCTCGATCTGACCTCGTGATCCGCCCGTCTCGGCCTCCCAAAGTGCTGGGATTACAGGCTTGAGCCACCGCGCCTGGCCTGGGTTTGTCTTATTTCTTATTTTTCTTCTGTTTTCTTTCTTTCTTTCTTTTTTTTTTTTTTTTCTGAGGCGGAGTTTCACTTTTATTTCCCAGGCTGGAGTGCAATGGCGTGATCTGTGCTCTCTACAACCTCCACCTCCCAGGTTCAAGTGATTCTCCTGCCTCAGCCTCCCAAGTAGCTGGGATTACAGGGCCCACCACCACTCCCGGCTAATTTTTGTATTTTTAGTAGAGACGGGATTTCATCATGTTGGCCAGGTTGGTCTTGAACTATGACCTCAGGTGATCCATCCACCTTGGCCTCCCAAAGTGCTGGGATTACAAGCGTGAGCTACTGTGTCCAGCCTTCTTATTTTTCTTTAAGATAGAACTGTTTCCCAGTTTTTTTTTTTTTTGAGGTGGGGGAGCATCTTTTACAATATTAACAATTTTTGAAGAGCTTATCCCTTCACCTCCATCCTATTCTTTATTTGAATCTTACCTTACAGTCATTACCAGGTGAGGCTAGTCTTTGTTTAAACACCTTTAGTGACTGGAAACTATTAAGATGGCTCTGGAGACAAACTGCTGTGTTCTAATCCTAACTCCCACCAGGGACCTTGGGTGACCCAATTACTCATTATTAATCTTAGAAAACATAACATTGATATATTTCTGTTATCTAATGTGAACTGTAAGTCTACATTTAAATTTCTCTAATTGTCCCAATAATGCCCTTTATAGTGTTTTTTTTTAAAAAGCCAGGATTCAGTAAAATATTTTGTACTATAGTTCCTTTAATCTAGTCTGTAGTTAATCTAACTAGTGTAGTTTCCTTTAATCTAGAACATTTTCTCTGCTTATTTATTTTTTTCTTTCCCGACATTGATCTGTTTTTTTTTTGTTGTTGTTGTTGTTGTTGTTTGTTTTTTGTTTTTTTTTGAGAGGAGTCTCGCACTCTCGCCCAGGCTGGAGTGCAGTGGCACCATCTCGGCTTACTGCAAGCTCCGCCTCCCGGGTTCACGCTGTTCTCCTGCCTCAGGCTCCCTAGTAGCTGGGACTACCGGCGCTGCCACCATGCCTGGCTAATTTTTTGTATTTTTAGTAGAGACAGGGTTTCACCGTATTGACCAGGATGGTCTCGATCTCTTGATCTTGTGATCTGCCCGCCTCGGCCTCCCAAAGTGTTGGGATTACAGGCATGAGCCACCATGCCCAGCTTACATTGATCTTTTTGAAGGGTCAGATTGGTGGTTTGCAGAATAACCCTCTATTTGGTTGTTTCTGAATATGACCATTTGATTTTTTGATACCTTTGAATTCTGAGAAGTTCTTATTTCTGTGGAGCTAAATTTTGTGTCATTTTTACCTGCTGATGCTACTTTTAACTCTAAAATGAGAATAAAAGCATTCTGCAAAGTAATTATTTGTTGAAAAACTGAATGAGTGAATGAAAATAATGAGCTTTCAGTCAAAAAGTGAAGGTATCAGGAAATGGACCCTTGGTGTCTGGGAACATGGAGACTTGGTCCTTTTTTGATCCAAAGCACTCACTAGGTGTCTGGCCCAGCAATCCATGCTGTTAGAAGGCAGCAATTGCATTCATAATGGGGGAAAAAAGCAACAAACAAACTCTTTAAAAAGTGTTAGCATTTGGGGTTGGGTGTGGTGGCTCAGGTCTGTAATCTCAGCTCTTTGGGAGGCCAAGGCAGGCAGATCATTTGAGGTTAGGAGTTCAAGGTCAGCCTGACCAACATGGTTAAACCCTCTCTCTACTAAAAATACAAAAAATTTAGCTGGGCGTGGTAGCTCATGCCTGTAGTCCCAGCTACTCGGGAGGCTGAGGCAGGAGAATTGCTTGAACCCGGGAAGCAGAAGTTGCAGTGAGCCGAGATAGTGCCACTGCACTCCAGCCTGGGTGAACACAGTGAGACTCCGTCTCAAAAAAACAAAAAAGTGTTAGCATTGGCATGTGTCATAATTCTCTTCCAGTTGAGACACATCCTAGCTTTGCTTGAATAAAGGGAAGAATTTTGTGTGCTACAGAAGTGAGGTGGAAAGCAACCCTAGGTATGAACAAAATTTGTAATTTTAGCAACTACTAATAGTGTCATAAAGATTTAAAAAATCTTTGGTCTTATTAGATGTTTAGTCTTATTAAAATCAAATATGATACATCCAAATTTACATTTACATTACACGTAATTGCAAAGTAATTTAGTGACTCATACTAATAGGAATATATCTGAGGATCTGGAATTCTGAAGAAACGTTCTTGATAAAAATCAAATGCTTTATAAACTTGGCAGTGTCCTTCAGGAGCTGGGAACTAAATCAGATTAGTACACAGTTATTTGATGCTCTGAACAAAGCTGTTAGAAAACCTAACCTAGATGTTGAGAATAAGACTTAACCACACAGGATGACATTAAAGCAAAAGACCTAAACACCTGCTTGTTAGAAAAGGTGTCACAAAGCAGAATGTGAGCAATTTCCTAGTGAACTGTAAAAACCACAGATTTAGAAGTATGCAGAGGAAGGAGAGTTATGCAGAAGTCCAGCCCTGCCTTTAACTCTGAGAAGACTCATTTCATCTCTTTCCATGTCTGTGAAAACAAGGGCATTGGAGTCAATAACGTCTAACATTCCTTTCAGTGTTAATGATATTTAATTCTATTATTTTGTGAGAAGTCCTTGTGAAGAAAGTATTTGATGTGAATAAGATTTGGATGGGGCGAGGAGACTTGTAATAGGTGAAAATAATTGAGCCATCCACTTTTATCCCTCTTTAAATAAATGACACCACCACAACCATCATCTCATCACTTATTGATTACCTATAAGGTGCCTGTCTTCGTGACAAGAAAGTATGTTTTCATTTACATCCATGTGGCTGCAGAAAAAAGCCAATCTTCTTGAGGTACCTGATATCTTGAAAGAAAATGATGAAAAAATTGGCCTTTTGGACAGATCACATGGCAGCATCACAGACACAGCCACACCCCAGTGGTGGGGCTTGAGGTGGCCTCTCCTCCGTAGAGCGGAGCAATGATGCATCACTATGTGATTCATTTCTTTAATTCCACCCCTTCCTTCCCCTTCAAAGTGAGATGGTCTGAGGGGTGTGGTTGTGCAACTGGATTTTTTGTAAGGCTGAATCCAGGCTCTCACTTATAAAATGCACATTAGGATCCTTTTGAAAATTCAGCTGATTTAAATCACGGTCAGGGCTTTCATTCCTTTCCACAATGGAGATCTCGAGAGTCTACTTATCAGCACCTTAATTTGTACAGGTCTTGTCATCATGAACTGGTTCCCTAATGTGGTCCTTACCCAAATCTCTGAGTAGACCTCTCTGGATTATCTGAGATTCCACTCTCTGGGTAGTTCAACACTGGATAACTAGTTGATAAAATGCTACAAATGAGCCACCAAACACCGTTTTCTCACATTCACAAGACATCCCTCTGTGGTTTTCTCAATTCTTGAAAACACTGACTCCCCTTATTAATATTTTTTGGAGATGATGGTTTGCCAGCTTATCTGCCACTATCCTAAAAGATTGTTACCCTTTTGCATTCTAAACTCCTTTGAAAGAATCTGTTGATATCTATGAAATATCTTCATAACAAAAAAGTATACATATGTGCTTATTCCAGTAATTATATTTCAGAGATTTCTACAGGGAGGGGTTGGTTAATGTGTATAAAACTATAGTTAGATAAAAGAAATAAGTTCTAGTATTTGATAGTATAGTAGGGTGAATATAATTACATTAATTTATTATATATTTCAAAATTGCAAGAAGAGAGGATTTTGAATGTTCCCGACGCAAAAAACATCTGAGGTGACAGATATGCCAATTATCCTGATTTGATCATTACACATTGTATACATGTATTTAAATATCACATGTACCCCACAAATATGTATAATTATGTGTCAATTAAAAATTTTAAAAATTCAGGGACTTATTATAAACCTTTACTGAAAACTGCCTATGAAATTAACTTTTTTGTTAAGTCTATGTCAGAAAAGACTAAAATTGCATTACTATATGATTTATTTCATTAATTCAACCCCTTCCTTCCCCCTTCAAAATGAGATGGTCTCAGGGATGTAGTTGTCTAACTAAACTTTTTGTAAGGCTGAATCTAGGTTCTCACTTGTAAAATACACATTAAAATCCTTTTGAAAATTCAGCTGCGAAAATATAAGACACACATTATCTGAAGCAGGCTATGGTTTCTATTCTGTGTTCCATAGACTTTCAGGCATTAGCTTTTATTTTATTTTTCCCATAATGTTTGTAATTGCTACTTTTACTTGCGTAACTGTATCTGCCAAGTGTGTTCCAGCTGTAGGACAGGGGCCTGATATACCTGTCTTTGCTCCGCTCTACAGAGGAGAGGCCACCTTGAGTCCCTTTACTGGGGTGTGACTGTGTCAGTGATGCTGCTGTGTGATTTGTTCAAAAGGCCAATTTCTTGGTCATTTTTATTTCAAGACAGCAAGTAGCTTAAGAACCTCCCAACTATGTTTTAAACTCTTGTGCACAATTCTTTACTATGTCTGGCTTTTGCTTTATGTTGATAAAAAGCAGATTAGGTTATTCATTCATGTATCTAAGCAAAGATTATTTTGATTGGCCTCTTTCCTATCATCTCTAGTTACTATGTTCTCAACCAAATGAGCAGCACTGAGAACAGCCCTTCTTGTCTGTCTGCCAATTTAGCCAAAGACAGAGTCCAGGCTTGGCCACTCCCTCTGCTCCATCCTCAGGGAATATGTCCTGCAGAGAGAAGGGGTGGGCTCCGATGTTAAGATGTTGAATCAAGTCAGCCAGGAGTTCTGAATTTTCTGCGGTCAGAGCCTATTTCATTTGAGTTGATGCTTTGGGAAGGGCTTTCCATCCCTCTTTTCCATTTTTCCCTAGGCTGTCATCACTTCCTACCTATTAATACAAATTTCTGTCAGCCAGTTTGGCAATATTCTATATCTACTTCTTCCAAAGTCCAGCAATACATTTTTCAATAGCCTCCAGCCATTACAAAGGTCAATCTAAGTTCTATGAGGCTTCATACGAGAATCCATTCTCATCTGTCAAAGAAAATTATAGACTCAGGATTTGAATGGTTGTTTCTAATGTGATGTGGACTTTGTCAAAAGTTCTAAGCTTCAAAGAGTGGAAATTCTAGAATTCCAGAAACAAAGAGACTTAGGATAGCACCTACAAGAACCTTTTTAGGTTACAGACAAATAATTTGAAATCTAGAGTTGTTAAGATTACATACCTAAGATTTGAAAATGGAAAGCAATTTCCAAAAATGATACAGCTTTGGCTGGCATTTTTTTTAAGCTTAAAATTAAAGCATAAAGAACCTTGTAGGAAACAGTTGTTTTCCAGGAAAAAAATAACTTTTCTCAGGAAATAAAAAGTTTTAAAATGTATTTACTGAGATGTCAAGTGCTAAATGGCAACTCCTAAAAAGTCCTGCAGAAGTTGCTAACTTATTTGTGATGATTTACAAGGTATCCTTTCCTTCCCCAGGTTTGAGTCTGGGGAGGACAATCAGGACAGGGTAACAATCACAGGGATATCAGAAACCCCTTAATCCTACCCAAAGAATCTGTGGGGCCACACATCATCTCTGGTCCTCTGGCAGACTTCCTGAGTGGTCCACCCCGGGCAGCTGCCAGCTTTACTACTGCCTTCACTGTTAAGGCTGTTCAGTACTGTGGCCACATGGGCAGTCGCGACTTCTGCTTGTGCCGCTGCACACAGTGTTTTCTTCATAAATGTAGAATGTGCTAGTTATGTAATGGCCACATATAAAGGGATATTGACCCCTCTTTTAGTTTTCTCTCCTAGCATCTTGATGAAGTCAAAGTACGTTTGAATAGTATTAATTAGGTAAACTCAAAATAGTGTCTCCCTACTGGTCACCAGCAGCGTCCATGTTCCTCATACCAGGGAACTGAATCCTTGAAGTCAGTGACTAACTTCACTGTCCTTGCCTCCAAGCTGCTCCTTCCAAACAACCACCCTAAGGCAGGGTGTGCTCAAGAGCTTGACACACAGGCCCTTGATAACTTGTTTTCTGGCCTGTCTCTCCTTATACCCTAAAGCAGTTGCGCACACTAGCACCTACTCTTTGCTCCAGCTGTAGTCGATCCTTACTATTCATGGATTCCAAATTTACAAATTTGCCTACTCACTAAAATTTATTTATTTAACCCTCAAATCAATATTCGTGGTTCTTTGGCTGTCATTCATGAGCATGTGCCTGCACATGTGAAACATCTGAGTCATCTGATGTTCATGTTTCCACTGAGGTCAAACAAGCTGACACTCTGCCTTCTTATTTCAGCTCTTATGCTATTAAAATGTCTGTTTTGAGGTCTATTTAGTACCATGTTTTCCATATTTTGTGCTTTTTGTTGGTGGCTTAGCTGTTTAGAATGGCCTGCAAGTACATTGCCAAAGTGCTGTCTAGAGTTTCTAAGTGCAGAAAGACTGTGATGTACCTTATGGAAATATACACATGTTAGATAAGCTTCATTCAGGCATGAGCTATAGTGCTGTTGGCTGTGAGTTCAGTGTTCATGGATCAACTATATATATATATTAAATAAGGTGTCTTTAAACAGAAACATAAATAAAAGAAGGGCATGAATTGACCAGTTAATGAAAGTGTTGTGACCCGTCGCTTTCAGGAATCTAAACTTGTATTTCCCCTAGGAGCAATGGTTCAGTATTTACTCATTCAGTGTTTGTGAGACTTTACAGAATATAACTACAACATATAACAAGAATTAACTGTCTGTGAAATGACTTATAATAATTTTGCTGGGGGGACAGTTTCTCTTTTTTTGAGACAAACTGGAGTGCAGTGACATGGCCATAGCTCATTGCAGCCTTGACCTTCTGGGTTCAAGCAATCCTCCCCCCTCAGCCTCCTGAGTAGCTGACACTATAGACATGCACCACCACACCCTACTGATTTTTAAAATTTTTTTGTAGAGACAGGGTTTTGCTGTGTGCCCAGGCTGATCTCAAACTCCTGGAGCAATTCTCCCACCGTGGCCTCTCAGAATGCTGGGATTACAGGCATGAACCACCACACCCAGCCTCATAATTCTTTAAACATGCCAAGTGGCAGCGTGTACTTGTGTCTAAGAGAATCCTGTGCCTAAGAGCTTCACCTGTCTGGCCAACTTCTCTCCAGCTCCTCAGCCTGCCGGCCCCTTTTCATTCATCAAGGCATAATTTATAAATTCATTTGTCCCTTAGCTTAGAGTGTGCTTCACCCACAACTCTTTGTGTATATTTATATGCTTGCTTTCATATGACAGTGAAGGATAATTTCAAGGGTAGGCAAGATCTCAGAAGTGCAGATGGTGCTACCGTGGAAAGGAGGGACAGTCCTTTGATTTGCTTTGGTGATAAGGCAGGTCCCCCCAGGAGGATAGGGACAGTTTGACAGGGTTGCTTTATTTTCCGCTTCCTGCATTTTGCATACATTCTCACATACTCCCATAGTTTCTTCTGTCTCTTTTGGTGATGACACTGATGGGAATTTGAATGATTTGGGATGGAAAACACTTGAAGATGAACTATGTTACAATAAATATACGCGGAAAAGCTGATGGCAACACATAAACTGCTGAGCATTTCCAGGGGAGAAGAAAAGGGAAAGTCTGAGAGCAGAGACATAAATGGGCTCATAGAGAGAGGTCTCATGCCCACCCTCCTCCCTGAGTCCCAGATGGCAACAAAGCCCTCAGTTCAAACTGTAGAATTCAAGAACATGAAGGAGGGGGCTGTACCCAGTTTTCCTGCTAGAGGCTATGAAGGTGGCAGAACTTCAGAGTAAATCACTACAGTGACTGTTGGGCCTGAAAGGGACTTAGCAGCCCCACAGTCAGTTAAACTGCATAATGTAGGGGAGCTGCAGAAAGACTTTACCAGGTAGAGAGGCCACCAAGCCGTGCATTGTCCCAAAGGGACCACAAGGTTGGTTGTCTTCAACAAGCAGACAGGCTGACAGAATACAATCCTAATGGATGCTGGTGTGTACAGATGCCATCAATGGACAGACTATTTTCCTCTTTCAGGTGTCTGCCCACCTCCTGGATTTAGGCACAGCCCTAGAGAACTACAAATCACTGACACGAAGTTTCTGCTACTTCAGCAGAATCGAAGATTTACATAGAAAAATAGCAAAAGCTCTAGCATATTTCTTACACATCTGAGTCACTGAGATTTGTACCTATTAGAAGATTTAAAAATATCACCCAGAAGAATTATATATAATAATAATAA
>NW_016817903.1:58846-63331 GCF_001698545.2 Rhinopithecus bieti | reverse complement strand
ATTATTATTATTATTTTTGAGATGGAGTTTTGCTCTTGTTGCCCAGGCTGGCCAGGCTGGCATGCAGTGGTGTGGTCTCGGCTCACTGCAACCTCCACCTCCTGGGTTCAAGTGATTCTCCTCCCTCAGCCTTCTGAGTAGCTGGGAGTACAGGCATGCACCACCATACCCAGCTAATTTTTGTGGTAGAAACGGGATTTCACTATATTGGTCAGGATGGTCTTGATCTCTTGACCTCATGATCCACCTGCGTTGGCCTCCCAAAGTGCTGGGATTACAGGCATGAGCCACTGAGCCTGGCCCCAGAAGAACTATATTTTTGAACCTGCAATAAATGTCATAGTAAGCTAGGTCACTCATGAAGAGCTTGCAGGTTTAATGTACTGAAATTCTCAAGTAAAAATGTAAATCTGTGGCATATTGGGCATAAGTCTTTATGATACTTCATAAAACCTTCCATTTATACTTTTACATAGACCCTGCATATTCTAGATAATCATTTCCAGCCTCATCATCTGCCCCTTCCTGACAACTGGTCCAATGCCTGACATCCAATAGGTATCAGAAAATAATCACTGAATTAAGGAATGGATGCAAATAACACATACCTATTCACGAGACCCTAGAAAACTAACATCGAAGGATAGTCTTTTTGCTTAAGACACTATAATTGGCTAACATGATTAGTTGTTTACTCAATATTTATTCCCACCTTTATGGGGGCAGTGTGCCCAGCCCTAGGTGACAACCATTATTAGAAAGTGGTTTCCTGCTTTCCCAGAGTATTTTATGTCTCTGGTGGTCATACAACTCAGTGCTGGTTGTTCCCAGATACCAATAAGGCAAGGCTTTATATCCAGAGTGTCTTCTAGGAAATCTTTTTCCTTCCTTATAAAAGAGACAGATGTGTTTAGTAAACTGCCTAGTTCCACTTCTTTCTGCCTTAAATGGGGCAGCAGGCATTTTGTAACTACGACAGAAAGTTCAGGAGAATTGTAGAGATACCAGTTCTGACATTATTGAATTGCTGAACTGATGCTAGAAGTTGTCTACTTCCAAACTTCTTGTTATATGAAAAAAACAATCCCCAATGGTTTAGGCCATTGTTCTGTTACTTGCAGTCAAAGTATTCCCAAGTGATATATGAATACTGGCTAGAAGAGATAAATGGAAGACAGAGAAATGAAGGACAACTTCACATGGTAGGTAGTGCTTCCTCTGATTTTTCCTTAAAATAATTTTTGAGTTATGGTCTTTCTGAAGGAAGTGGGGAGTTATAGAAATGTATGAGTCAGGATAGGGTAGTTTATTTTGAAGTCACAAAGAAAGCTCAACATCTCAATATCTTAACACTATAAAGCAAGGGTCAATGAAATATTGCCCTTAGGCAAATTTGTCCCGCAGCCTGTTTTTGTAAAAAACAGTGTGGGATGCCAAGAGATTAATGAATGTCATTAGGCTATTAGTTCCTCAAAGCTCCTGTCTTTTAATTCATTTAAATATAAATTAATTGATATTAAAAATTCTGTTCCTTAGTTGCTATTCAATATTAAGGAATGAATACAAAGAACACATACGTATTTATGAAATCCTAGTAAACCGATATCAGAAGATAAGTTTGGAGCTTAAGACATACAATAATTGGCAAACATGATTAGTTGTTTACTCATTATCCATTCCCACTTTGGTAACTGCTAGTCATATTTCAAGTGCTCAATAGCCATATGTGGCTAGTGACTACTGTATGGGACTGTGTAGATATAGAACATTTTTGTCACCATAGAAAGTTTTATCGGACAGCATTGCATTATAGAATGGGTTGGCAAAATTTTTCTATAAAAGATCAGTGCTATGGTTTGCATGTTTGTCCCCCTCCAAACTCATGTTGAAATTTAACTGCCATTGCAACACTATTGTGAAGCGGGATCTTTAAGAGGCAATTAGGCCATGAAGGCTCCACCCACATGGGTGAGATTAATGCTCTGATAAAAACGCAAGTTTGGCCCCCTTTTGGGGTCTTTGCCTTTGTGTCATGTGAAGCCAAGCATTCTCCCTCCAGAGGATGCAGTGTTCCACGTGTCATCATGAAGTCAGAATGGTCAAACTTGTCACGCCTTGATATTGGACTTCCCAATATCAAGATCTAGTTCCTCCAGAACTGTGGGCCAATACATTTCTGTTGATAAATTACCCAATCTGTGGTATTTTATTACAGCAGCACAAATGGACTAAGATAGCCAAGCAGTGTACATCTTAGGCTTTGCAGGCCAAGAGGCCATTGACATTGAAGATATGTGTGTGTGGCAACTATTCAACCGCTGTTCAAACTCAAAGGCAGCCTCAGACAATGTGCAAACAAATGGGTGTATCTGTGTTTCAATAAAACTTTGTTTGCAAAAGCAGATTCTGGCCCTTGTTTTATGACTCCTGCTTTATAGTATTGGCTACTGAGATTGTGAGCTTTCTTTGTAACTTCAGCATAAACTGTCCTAATCTGACTAATATTTCTATCCTAACTGAGTAGTCAATAGAATGTACCTTTGATATCATTCTAAAAATGTCATACAAAACATTATAAACATATGCTTAGAACAAATGTAAAGAATTAGATCTTAAAGTTTATTTTCTGGGTTAAACATATTCCTGCTTCAGTATGATTTTATAATTTTTAAATAATTTTATCAATTCCAAGGTGGCTGAATAGGAACAGCTCCAGGCTACAGCTCCCAGCATGAGCACCACAGAAGATGGGTGGTTTCTGCATTTCCAACTGAGGTACTGGGTTCATCTCACTGGGGCATGTCGGACAGTGGGTGCAGCCCAACAAGTGAGAATCGAAGCAGGGCGAGGCATCACCTCACCTGGGAAGCACAAGGGGTAAGGGAATTCCCTTTCCTAGACAAGGGAAACCATGACACACAGCACCTGGAAAATCAGGTCACTCCCACCCTAATACTGCTGTTTTCCAAGAGTCTTAGCAAACGGCACACCAGGAGATTATATCCCATGCCTGACTCAGAGGTTCCATGCCCACGGGGCCTCCCTTATTGCTAACACAACAGTCTGAGATTGAACTGCAAGGCAGCTGCGAGGCTGGGGGAGGGGCACCTGCCATTGCTGAGGCTTGAGTAGGTAAACAAAATGGCCGAGAAGCTTGAACAGGGTGGAGCCCACCACAACTCAAGGAGGCCTGCCTGCCTCTGTAGACTCCACCTCTGGGGACAGGGCATAGCCAAACAAAAGGCAGCAGAAACCTCTGCAGATTTAAATGTCCCTGTCTGATAGCTTTGAAGAGAGTAGTGGTTCTCCCAGCACAGAGTCTGAGATCTGAGAACGGACAGACTGCCTCCTCAAGTGGGTCCGTGATGCCCGAGTAGCCTAATCAGGAGGCACACCCCAGTAGGGGCAGACTGACACCTCACATGGCTGGGTACCCCTCTGAGACGAAGCTTCCAGGCAGCAACATTTGCTGTTCTGCAATATTCACTCTTCTGGGGCCTCCACTGCTGATACCCAGGCAAACAGGGTATGGAGTGGACCTCGAGCAAACTCCAACAGATCTGCAGCTGAGGGTCCTGACTGTTAGAAGGAAAACTAAGAAACAGAAAGGACATCCACACCAAAACCCCATCTGTACGTCACCATCATCAAAGATCAAAGGTAGATAAAACCACAAAGATGGGGAAAAAACAGAGCAGAAAAGCTGAAAATTCTAAAATTCAGAGCACCTCTCCTGCTCCAAAGGAACGCAGCTCTTTGCCAGCAATGGAACAAAGCTGGATGGAGAATGACTTTGACGAGTTGAGAGAAAAAGGCTTCACATGACTAAACTTCTCTGAGTTAAAGGAGGAAGTTCAAACCCATTGCAAAGAAGCTAAAAACCTTGAAAAAAGATTAGATGAATGGCTAACTAGAATAACCAGTGTAGAAAAGTCCATAGATGACCTGATGGAGCTGAAAACCATGGCACGAGAACTACGTGACAAATGCACAAGCTTCAGTAACAGATTCAATCAACTGGAAGAAAGTGTATCAGTACTAGAAGATCAAATGAATGAAATAAAGCGAGAAGAGAAGTTTAGAGAAAAAAGAGTAAAAAGAAACGAACAAAGCCTCCTAGAAATATGGGACTATGTGAAAAGACCAAATCTACATCTGATTAGTGTACCTGAAAATGACGGGGAGGATGGAACCAAGTTGGAAAACACTCTGCAGGATATTATCCAGGAGAACTTCCCCAACCTAGAGAGGCAGGCCAACGTTCAAATTCAGGAAATACAGAGAATGCCACAAAGATACTCCTCGAGAAGAGCAACTCCAAGACACATAATTGTCAGATTCACCAAAGTTGAAATGAAAGAAAAAATGTTAAGGGCAGACAGAGAGAAAGATTGGGTTACCCACAAAGGGAAGCCCATCAGACTAACAGCAGATCTCTCGGCAGAAACTCTACAAGCCAGAAGAGAGTGGGGGCCAATATTCAAC
>NW_016817903.1:55800-58759 GCF_001698545.2 Rhinopithecus bieti | reverse complement strand
AAGAAAATGTGGCACATATACACCATGGAATATTATGCAGCTGCAAAAAAAGATGAGTTCATGTCCTTTGTAGGTACATGGATGCAGCTGGACACCATCACTCTCAGCAAACTATCACAAGAACAGAAAACCAAACACCACATGTTCTCACTCACAAGTGAGAATTGAACAATCAGAACACTTGGACATAGGAAGGGGAACATCACACACGGTGGCCTGTTGTGGCATGGAGGCAGAGGGGAAGGGATAGCATTAGGAGATATACCTAATGTAAATGAGGAGTTAATGGGTGCAGCACACCAACATGGCACATGTATACATATGTAACAAACCTGCACATTGTGCACACGTACCCTAGAACATAAAGTATAATAAAAAAAAAAAAGAAAGAAACATACTAGGGAGGCAGTTCCAAGGTGGCTGAGGAGGAACAGAACCAGTCTATAGCTCCTAGCATGAACAACACAGAAGATGGGTGATTTCTGCATTTCCAACTGAGGTACTGGGTTCATCTCACTGGGACTTGTTGGACAGTGGGTGCAGGACAGTGGGTGCAGCCCACCAAGTGTGAACTGAAGCAAGGTGAGGCATCACCTGACCTGCGAAGGGCAAGGGGTCAGGGAATTCCCTTTTCTAGCCAAGGGAAGCTGTGACAGATGGCAACTGGAAAATCGGGTCACTCCCACCCTAATACTGCACTTTTCCAATGGTCTTAGCAAACAACACACCAGGAGATTATATTCTGTGCCTGGCTCAGAGGGTCCCACACCCACGGAGCCTCACTCATTGCTAGTACAGCAGTCTGAGATCAAACTGCAAGGCAGCAGCGAGGCAGGGGGAGGGGCGTCCACCATTGCTGAGGCTTAAGTAGGTAAACAAAGCAGCCTGGAAGCTCGAACTGGGTGGAGCCCACCCCAGCGCAAGGAGGCCTGCCTGCCACTTTAGACTCCACCTCTGGGGGCAGGGTATAGCCAAACAAAAGGCAGCAGAAACCTCTGTAGACTTAAATGTCCCTGACAGCTTTCAAGAGAGTAGTGGTTCTCTCAGCACGGAGTTTGAGATCTGAGAATGGACAGACTGCCTCCTCAAGTGGGTCCCTGACCCCCAAGTAGCCTAACTGGGAGGCACCCCCCAGTAGGGCAGACTAACACCTCACATAGCCAGATACCCCTCTGAGATGAAACTTCAGGAGGAAGGATCAGGCAGCAACATTTGCTGTTCTGCAATATTCGCTGTTCTGCACCCTCCGCTGGGGATACCCAGGCAAACAGGGTCTGCAGTGGACCTCCAGTAAACTCCAACAGACCTGCAACTGAGGGTCCTAACTGTTAGAAGGAAAACTAACAAACAGAAAGGACATCCACACCAAAACCCCTCTGTACATCACCATCATCAAAGACCAAAGGTAGATAAAACCACAAAGATGGGGAAAAAACAGCACAAAAGCTGAAAATTCTAAAAATCAGTGTGCCTCTCCCCATCCAAAGGAACGCAGCTCCTCGCCAGCAACAGAACAAAGCTGGACTGAGAATGACTTTGATGAGTTGAGAGAAGAAGGCTTCAGACGATCAGACTTCTCTGAGCTAAAGGAGGAAGTTCAAACCTTTCACAAAGAAGCTAAAAACCTTGAAAAAAGATTCGAAGAATGGCTAAATAGAATAACAAGTGTAGAGAAGTCCTTAAATGACCTGAGGGAGCTGAAAACCATAGCACGAGAACTACATGATGAATGCACAAGCTTCAGTAGCTGATTCAATCAACTGGAAGAAAGGGTATCAGTGATTGAAGATCAAATGAATGAAATGAAGTGAGAAGAGAAGTTTAGAGAAAAAGAGTAAAAAGAAATGAACAAAACCTTCAAGAAATATGAGACTATGTGAACAGACCAAATCTATGTCTGATTTAAACTGAAATTGATGGGGAGAATGGAACCAAGTTGGAAAACACTCTGGAGGATATTATCCAGAAGAACTTCCCCAACCTAGCAAGGCAGACCAACATTCAAATTCAGGAAATACAGAGAACACCACAAAGATACTCCTCAAGAAGAGCAACTCCAAGGCACATAATTGTCAGATTCACCAAAGTTGAAATGAAGGAAAAATATTAAGGGTAGCCAGAGAAAAAAGTTGGGTCATTCAGAAAGGGAAGCCCATCAGACTAACAGCAGATCTCTCGGCAGAAACTCTACAAGCCAGAAGGAGTGGGGGCCAATGTTCAACATTGTTAAATAAAAGAATTTTCAACCCCAAATTTCATATCCAGCCAAACTAAGCTTCATAAGTGAAGCAGAAATAAAATCCTTTACAACAAGCAAATGCTTAGAGATTTTGTCACCAGCAGGCCTGCCTTACAAAAGCTCCTGAAGGAAGCACTAAACATGGAAAGGAACAACCGGTACCAGCCACTGCAAAAACATGCCAAATTGTAAAGACCATCAACGCTAGGAAGAAACTGCATCAACTAACGAGCAAAACAACCTGCTAACGTCATAATGATGGAATCAAATTCACACATAATGATATTAACCTTAAATGTAAATGGACTAAATGCTCCAATTAAAAGACACAGAGTGGCAAATTAGATAAAGAGTCAAGACCCATCCGTGTGCTGTATTCAGGAGACCCATCTCAAGTGCAGAGAAACACATAGACTCAAAACAAAGGGATGGAGGAAGATCTACCAAGCAAATGGAAAACAAAAAAAGGCAGGGGTTGCAATCTTAGTCTCTGATAAAACAGACTTTAAACCAACAAAGATCAAAAGAGACAAAGAAAGCCATTATGTGATGGTAAAGGGATCAATTCAACAAGAAGAGCTAACTCTCCCAATATATATGCACTCAATACAAGAGCACCCAGATTCATAAAGCAAGTTCTTGGATACCTGCAAAGAGACTTAGACTCCTACAAAATAATAATGGGAATTTTTTTTTAAGACGAAGTCTCGCTCTGTCGCC
>NW_016817903.1:18601-52708 GCF_001698545.2 Rhinopithecus bieti | reverse complement strand
TGGATTAAGAAAATGTGGCACATATACACCATGGAATATTATGCAGCCATAAAAAAGGATGAGTTCATGTCCTTTGTAGGGACATGGATGCAGCTGGAAACCAGCATTCTCAGCAAACTATCACAAGAATGGAAAACCAAAGACTGCATGTTCTCACTCATAGGTGGGAATTGAACAATGAGAATACTTGGACACAGGAAGGGGAACATCACACACTGGGGCCTGTTGTGGGGTGGGGCCAGGGGGGAGGGATAGCATTAGGAGATAAACCTAATGTAAATGATGAGTTAATGGGTGCAGCACACCAACATGGCACATGTATACATATGTAACAAACCTGCATGTTGTGCACATATACCCTAGAACTTAAAAGTGCAATAAAAAAGAGAAAAAAAAAAAAACTTCAACAAAAAAAAACTATAGAATCAATTTAATGTGGTTTCATGTCTCCAACATAGAATTCGAAAACCCTATATTGCTTCAGCACAGAGATGAGGAAATAGTTGGCTTTTCTTGACCTATAAATGGATTCTTGAGAGAGAAGCTACGTGGACCTGAGATTCCTTTGACATGCAAGATTCTCCATCTGGATGGATTAAACGGAACCTCTACAACAGGGCAGGTTAGAGCCCTGATGCAAGTGATCTAAGTATTGAGCTGCCAAGAAGGAACACTGATGGCAAGAGTAGATTTTTTCAAGTCATTCTAACAAATGGTATTTTTGCTGTGTAACACTTTAAACCTCAGCAATTAGGTGGTGGCTATTCTCCTCTAGTAGAGATTTAGTAGGATCAACAGGAGCTCTACTTTAAAGTCACACTAATTTAAAATTATTCTCCAGAGCAGCCTTACCAAGTCCCCTGGCTTATTCCTTTCTATTCAAGGGAGGAAACCCAACAGGATTAGGGAGTTTGACTGCCTGCCTAGAGTTTGACATTTTACACAGCCAAGAAAATAGGTTGTTACTCTAAAAACTCTCTCAGACTAAAATTAATTTGAGAACAAAGTTGAAATCTGCCTCCAACTTACTCTTTATTGTTAAATTTCCACTGAAAATTTCATCTCCACTTTTTATATGTCCAATATATTTTCTACTTTATTTCTTCTCAAGATTCTTAAGGTCAAAAACTTTAAGAGCTAGATTATAATAAATGATGCTGAAATTATGTTAAACCTATAAAACCGAAGTCTGGCTAAACCTATGGCTTTACTAAAATAAATAAGTGGTTTTATTAGCAAATTGCACTACATACTTAGTCTTAGAAAGAGTCAAGCCTTCTATTCTATTTAACACAGCTTTCATCTTTATCCCAACTGCCTTTCACTCTGTCAACTAGAAAAAAATGCCAAGTATACTTCTAGGGCTTTCTTGAGGTTCAGCAGTCATTCTCACAGTCATGGAACAGACTTTTTCCCAGGAGCCTGCATGTCCTCAGACTTGAAGATGTATATTTTCTTTTCATGCCAGTTTTTCTTTCATTTTCACTAAGAGAAATAACAAGGAATAGCTTTAAGATAATAAACTTGCCCCTTTACCTGTAGATTCACTTTGCCAAAATAAGAGACACAGACTAGCCAGGAAGACCCAGCTTCTACTCATTGCCTTGCTACTACAGGTATTTGATACCTGATGGCTAGGTGGCACTGCACTCTACCAATATTCTAAGACGTTGAATGAGGAAATCAACAACAGACCCAAAGCCTTCTATTTTTTAATTTACTTTTCTTTGGGGCCTGTCTCACAGCTTTATGCATAGCATTCTCCCAACTCTCAGCCCACTCCCACCCTTGAATCATTGAGCTATAAAAGCCTGATGTCAGGCAATTGCTCAACCATCAGTTTTAACTGTAGACCTCCTATGTGAAAGCATTCCTAATCAGTGTGTTAGGACCCTTGTGTTGCTATTCCTGATAATTCAAGGACAGTATACATATAATCAAAGACACTAAAAAGTATTGTAAATGTACATTTCCCTCCCCAACCCTTAAACTAGTTGGGTGACTTATGTCCTGGATGTATATGAGTGAATTATATCAATCTTACACATACAGATGTCCACGTGTATCTCCACCTGAGAAATGCTTGATCCTTGCACCAAATATTAGGAGGGCCCAATTTTTTACATGGTAAAGAGAAACCAGCTTTTCAGATGGGGGAAAACACAGGTGCGGAACATGGAGGTGTAAAATGGTATGAGGAACTACAGCATATGTTGGGACATTTAAAAAAAAAAAAAAAGATAAAACCAGAGAAGTGGGTAAGGTTCAGATATGAAACACCTTAAAAGCCATCTAAAGAGTTTGGAATTTATTATTAGCTGTGAAGACTCAGGGAAGAGGTTAAAGTAATAGAGACATGCCTGGACTTCTATCTAGGAAAGAACACTCTAACAGCAGCAAGGAGAATAGATTGGAGACCTGCAAGACTAAAGGGAGAGATCTCAGAAGCTGCTGCAATAATCCAGGTATGAAATTAGGAAAGCCTAAAGTAAATCAACAGAAGAGATGAATAGGAGGGGTATAAAGGAGAGATTTTGACTTGTTCTTAAATTAGGTTTTGGGGAAAAAAAGAGAATGGCAGAGTCACAGAAGACTGTCAGTTTTCCAGTTGCATAAGGCAGTGTTTTATACCAAGGGATACAATACAATAGGTTTGGTTTGGGGGTGGGGGGTGGAAATGAGCTCCATTTTGTACATAACAAATTTGAAGCAACTGTACAAAATACAAGTCAGGATAAACAGAAGGCAGTTAAATAAATCATTTTGGAGACTAGGAATGAAGCCCAGACTGAAGCTATGGATTGGGGTGCCAGATGCTTATCAGTGGCAGTCTGAAACAGAAGAATAAGTAAGATCTCGAAGGGAGCATGGAGAAAATAAGGCAGAGGATACAGCCTGGTGATCTCCCAACATGTTAGGGGCAAGTGTGGGAGGAGAAGCCAAGAAAAGCGACTGAGAAGAACAGAATATTCACCAGCTAAAGGAGGACCAAGGATCCGTGTCATCACAAAAAGACCCTCCAAAGCTAGAATAAAACTTGGCCAACAGAGCCAAATTCCACCAAAGACATAAGCAAAAGAGAGGATTTATTTAGATTCAACAGTTTGAACACAGACCTGAAGAGGGCCAAGCAGATTGGATCAAGTGCACAGGTGGGGAAATCAGTCTGGGGAGAGGTAAGAGATGCCTTGTCTTCCAGGATTAGTGATAAGATCAGAGGAGGCTGAGGGCAGAGAAAGGAAGTTTGCAGAGTGGACATAGGAAGTTGAGGAAGTTTGTGCCAATGGACTCAGTTTGGCTGAAGAGGCAGATCTGGATACCTGCTGAGAGAAAATCAGGCAATAGTGAGGGAGGACTCTGAAGACAGCCAGTGATATTTGCAGAGGATACTGTAGGAAATTCTTCCCTCCCCTGACACCACTTCCTTGGCACCCACCTGACCCCATGCCTAACACTCAGAAAGCTATTTCAATTAATAAATTAAATTAAATTTTAGATTTATTCTCATTATTGAGGGTCTATGTAGTGCAAGGCACTGTACTGAACTCAGGAGATGTAAAGATGTCACAATGTTTAAGGACCTGTAAATGCTCCCCCACTGACATTTTATCAATGTGACATCTACTCATCTTCAGGTCTCATCTTAAAATGACACCTCCTCAGAGGTACCAGTCCTCACTCCCTATACTAGGCTAGGTTCTCCTCTTCAACATTCTTAACACACTATATGCTTTTCCTTGGAAGCTCCTCCAGTAATAACTAATTAGTTATAATCAAGTATGAAATATAATATTAATTATATTACATATATAGTTTTGAATATCTATCTTCTTTGCCTACTAAATTGTAATCCCCAGGAGATCAGTAAGCTTGTTATTGCTGGATGCTCAGCACCAACAAACAATATGATATTTATTAATTCATTCATCCAATGAGTATTCAACCTCCCTATATAAGAAACATAGTGTACATAACAGATGCCCAGGAAATACTTGTTGAATGAATCAATGAATAAATAAATGAAGTTCTATAGGAAGTTTCATTTCTAAAAAATAAAGACTACTGAGTAATCTATTATCACAATTTGATATGGTACAAACTACTTGCTTAAGGGATTCCAAGTATGGGGCACTCACTTGGGTGAATTTAAATGCGGAAAGCTAACTTTTGACAGAAATGGTGATTTGGGGGGAAAAGTATGAATGTAGATTGGATGCTAAGAGGGTAGGTGGCCCACAAAAGAAAATCTTATTACTAGAACCGTTCTTCACAGGCTGGACCTCGCTGCTTACTATAGCAAAAGGAATAGAATGTCTCTTACCTTAATTGGACCATGAATAATACTTCTGTTCTACTTCTAACCAAAAACATATATATGCTAGGTTATGGGATTTCTGAGGACTAGGACAATTCTATAAAAAGAAATATCATTATACTTTTGAATCTATTGGATTTAATTGAAGTTTACAAATGAAAAATAGCTTTGTGTTACTACTCTGAAAAAAATGATGATAGGAGCCCACCATGAGGGGCAGCAACACAAAAACAGCAAAATGATAAACATTACAGGTCCAGCCTGCTCAAATCTGTCTATCTTGTAAGATACAGACTTGCGTACATTTTCTTGGCATATCTGCTCTGTTTGAAGTAAACAGAACATAAAAAGGCCTTACTCATTTTTTCTTTAATTCCACTGACCCTTTTAAAAAGACCAATGAGTCTTTTAATAACTAAACAGTAAGTCTGGAAATCGTACCTAATCCTAGGAAATTTTGCACTGTTTGGGTGGCCTACAACAGCAAAGATGTTTTAAAAACCTTTCCTGCAGTACCTTTTTGCAAATAAATCACTCTTGCAAACAACTTTTAAAATCAGGATACCTCCAATAGCAATGCCATTTGGCTTGCAAAAGTTTCCTTGGCTCTGGCCATATTCACCCAGTCCAGGGTCTCTCTAAATTTCCATCCTTAGCCATATTAGTATAGAGAAAAAACAAAACCTGTCATCATTTTCATCTCCTGCCCCCAGCTCCTTACAAAATCAAAATAAACAAACCAAAGCTAATTAAAGGAAAAGTCAGAGCTAGTACTAAGCTAGTATTTACTAAGATGGTTGTACCAGGTGTTAAAAAGTTGAAATATTTCTAGACCACCTGAGTTTTCCTCTTCCTTTCCAGCAACCCCATAATCTAGCAAATAAAAGGTTAATGATTTCTACCTACAGAGACATCTATTCTGACAAGTCAATGCCTTTGCTGTTTATGATTATAGATAGAGATTGAAACGATAGAGAGATATACATAAGTATATATCATTCTTGGAAATAGGCAAACTACATTCACTCTTTCCAGCATCAACTTCCTTATTCCCTTTAGTTTCATCATAGTTCTCTTCTGCTCCTAAGCAAACAGGTGAATTTCATAATTAAAGAAAGTAAGAAGCCAATGTATAAATAACCCTGTATTTCCACAGAGATATATTACAGCAGAGCTGGTACCAAAGATGACTGTTGTAAAGAAAACCCAACTTTTAATTTTCGTCATGAAATTGAAGAAAATCTTCTAATAAACTTTGCCGTAGAGTTAAAAATCATGAGACTAAAGATTTCTAGACCCATGTGTGCTCAATGCCTGAGATGCATGGACCTGTTTTACATTTGAAGTGTTAATTTTCCTCATACTGTGAGGTCACCTGACAACTCACCTTCCTTTATCAGTCCTTCCCAGGGTGTGTCTTCTTCCACCCAGGCTCCACCCTCTCACTCTTTAAACATGTCTCTCATGCTCTGTTAAAAGTTCCCAGATATTTATTTTCCTCTTCCTTTTATCTAGGTGTTTACAGTTTCTAAATGTGCCAGGGTATTTATCAAGAACAACCTATGAAAATGCTGCGAATTTGAGGTTGAGTGTTAATAAATGGATGAGTTACCTTCAAGCAAAGAGCATGCCACTGTTCATGAACCACTGCCCACTTTTACACTACTCATCAACTGATAATTAGCATGCAGTTGTAGCTGGATGGTCCTTGTGGAGCCTAAACTGACATGGGGCTTGGTGTGGAGCCAGAGGTATTCCCTCACCCAGTGTCTTATGGATGAGCTCATTGACATAGGGACACAGGAATCCCATGAGAAGAGTCATCTTACGTTAAGAATATGGAAGACAGACAGAGAAGACAAGGACAATGTAAGGAAGGACATAGCATCCACTCCAGTCCCACCCTAGAGACTCCACTGGACCCTGAGGAGGGGAGGACCTTCCTTCTCTAAGGGAGCTCTGGGGCTGCAGCGAATGGCTGGGGGGCTCTGTGATCCTTCGGGGTGGGCATATCAGCAAGAGGGCAAGAGCAAGATCCCTCCCTTAACTACTCCGTGAGTAGTGGACATCAACACAGTCTCTGGAGAAAAAAGTATGAGACACTTGGGTCCCACAAACATAGAAACACATTAGGGCCTCCCAGAAACAACTAAAAAGGGGTAAGAGGGGCACTGTGGTCCCTCATGAGTAGGTGCAAGTAAGAACCAGAAGACACAGATTCTGGCTGTTCCTGTGACCTCTGTACGCCAGGAGCTAGTGAGGCCTGGCAACATCATTCTGGGTTTCACTCAGTCACCTGCTAAAAGGAAAACCTTAGACAAATTACATTTAACATGGTTTAATTGAGCAAAAAAACATTCAGGAATTGGGCAGTCCCCAAACCAGAATACATTCAGAGAGATTCCAGCACTGCTGCATGGTCAAAGAAAATTTATGGACAGAAAAAGGAAAGTGACATACGGAAAATGGAAGTAAGGTACAGAAACAGCCAGACTGGTTATAGCTTGGTGTGTGCCTTAGTGTGTGCTTATTTGAACATGGTTTAAACAGCTGGCCGTCTTTGATTAGTCAAAACTCATTGATTGGCACAATAGTAGGTTATAGCCTGTTTACACATCCAGTTAGATTACAGTTCATTTTATACAGAATTTAGGCTGAATTTAAAATATATAAAGAGGCAGCAGTAGGCTAAACTTAATTTAACAACCTCCAGGTTAAGAAACACTGTCACTATTTCTAACAGTCTTCTGGGATGCAGGGAGGTGGAAAGGCATAGCACATACTCTTCATTTTTTACAAAAAGGGCCCTAAGTGAAGACCCCGTTCCAAGTCATTGGTCCACACATACACAGAATGTCACTGGGGCTGCCAGGAAGGAAACAGCAGTGCTGTTCAGGAGAGTCTGATAATGTCCCTGCCATAGCCTCTGCTTTTCTGGATATGAACTCGGAAAGAACATTCCACACAATGGAAATGTCCGGACTTATTCAGATGTTGTTGTCAGGGAAAACTTTTCCCCTTTATTTAAAGTAATGTATCTGAACTTTTTCTTCTCATTATTCCTCCCTAATCAGCTTTTCTAAGCATTTTGTTCTTATGCCCTCCCCAATGAAATGAAATTTTAATACTACAGATTTGCAGTACGTTTATGTACTGTATGTATAGCTGTACTTCATGCACTAAAAACAAAAGTGGAGAATTTTTTTGCCCACCAACCACCAATATTTACCCCCTTGGGGGTGAGAATGCAAGATTTCGATTTCTTTTACTTTCACAGCATCTGGGGACCTAGGCCTGCAAGCTTTTGTCCCATCTGAGACCCAGCTCATCCCCCACTGAAGCCAGCAGCACATACACCCTCGGGGGCCTGAAACTTTCCATCATGCACACAGCATTGGTACCCACGTGTGCCCAAACACCGTGTGGCTTGTGGTTATTACATCCCCAAACCATAACTTTACCCCCATGATTTGGAAAATCTAATTCCGCTTTTTATACCAGAGATACTTTTTTTTTTTTTTTTTTTTTTTTGAGATGGAGTCTCGCTCTGTCGCCCAGGCTGGAGTGCAGTGGCGCCATCTCAGCTCACTGCAAGCTCCGCCTCCTGGGTTCACGCCATTCTCCTGCCTCAGCCTCCCGAGTAGCTGAGACTACAGGCGCCCGCCACCTCACCCGGCTTATTTTTGTATTTTTAGTAGATTCGGGGTTTCACCGTTGTCTCAATCTCCTGACCTCATTATCCGCCTGCCTCAGCCTCCCAAAGTGCTGGGATTACAGGAATAAGCCACCGCGCCCGGCCTGTACCAGAGATACTTTTAAACCACATAGGCTCTCTGAAGTATCCCTTTGTATAACATTATTTAAAACTTACCAAATTCCAAACTCTTCATTTTTCATAATCTATATGAACTGTCAAGTCATTGATGAAGGTGGCAAAAATGGCAAAAATAGTTTTGTTCATCTCCCTACTCACCAAAGAAAGTAAACTTCTACCTTTTCACCATAGGCTCTACCGATTCTCAAAAAGTGAAATTTTAAATGGAGAAGGTGTTTTTCCATTATGTTAAGCAGGGAGAGTCATTAAACAGGCACCTACTACTCTAGGGGAAAGTCCACACATTCAATTCTAGTCATCATAAAATAGAAATATCCTAAACAGGACCTTTATACTATACCATGGCACCTTCAACCTTCATTTAGTGGTCTCACCTTCTCAGTAAGTCCACTCCAAGGCTGCTGATGGCATCCAATTAATCAACCAAGTATTAGACTTTGCAATGGAGAGCAATGAAGTGCTAATGAGGACCACGTGCAGTTGTGAATGGACTCCATGTGACCAGCCACACCACCAAATGAAGAGGAAATGCTCAGGATGGAACTATTAGGAATCTTAGAGAGCAACTCCAAGTAGTTACACTGTGTGTGTTTGATTGTGCCGTGGGCCTCAGAGAGATTCCAAATGATCCACTGGTGGTTTGTGTCAATTCAATTTTAACACATGTTATTTTCAAAATCTTTTAAGGGGGTTGACAATTTACTTATGGTGATTGTGGGCCATTACCCTTTGACACATAACAATCTAATAGTTCAATACATTAGGAAGAATGCATACATTAGAAAAGTAAACATATCCAAATTAGTCACACTTGTTCCTTCCCACTTCAACGAATCATGATAATTTGTGAACATCTCTGAAATATGCTTTGAAAGGCTTGAATTCAAAGCCAACATCAGCTTTTAATGAGTCCTTAAGATTCACACCTTTTCATTTTCATCAATAATTTATTAGCCTGACACCAACGGCATGTTGATATTCATGGCTTTTGTAGAATTCCTAACTCAATGTTGCTCAGTCAGGAGCATGCCTTTGAGTGGCCTGAGAGATTTTGAACATTGACACACTGATACCTATACCAGGACAAGCTGAGTGAGCATGATCTGAGAGCGGGCTCTGGAATCCTTATATGATTTTTTTATTTTTATTTTTTATTATATGTTAACTTCTAGGGTACATGTGCAAAATGTGTAGGTTTGTTACATAGGTATACACGTGATATGTTGGTTTGCTGCACCCATCAACTTGTCATTTACATTAGGTAATTCTAATGCTATCCCTCCCCAAGCCCCCCACCCCCCGACAAGTCCCGGTGTGTGATGTTCCCCGTCCTGTGTCCAAGTATTCTCATTGTTCAATTCCCACCTGTGAGTGAGAACATGTGGTGGTTGGTTTTCTGACCTTGTGATAGTTTGCTCAGAAACATGGTTTCCAGCTGCATCCATGCCCCTGCAAAGGACATAAACTCATCCTTTTTTATGGCTGCATAGTATTCCATGGTGTATATGTGCCACATTTTCTTAATCCAGTCTGTCACTGATGGACATTTGGGTTGATTCCAAGTCTTTGCTATTGTGAATAGTGCCGCAATAAACTTACTGCATCTGAAAAACAACAATGCTATGCCTATAATATTGAAATATTTTCTTAAGAATGATGAATATTGGCCCCCACTGTCTTCTGGCTTGTAGAGTTTCTGCCGAGAGATCTGCTGGGCTTGCCTTTCTGAATAACCTGACCTTTCTCTCTGACTGCACTTAACGTTTTTTCCTTCATTTCAACTTTGGTGAATCTGACAATTATGTGTCTTGGAGTTGCTCTTCTTGAGGAGTATCTTGTGGTGTTCTCTGTATTTCCTGAATTTGAATGTTGGCCTGCCTTGCTAGGTTGAGGAAGTTCTTCTGTATAATATCCTGAAGAGTGTTTTCCAACTTGGCTCCATTCTCCCCATCACTTTCAGGTACACCAAACAAACGTAGATTTGTTCTTTTCACATAGTCCCAAATTTCTTGGAGGCTTTGTTCATTTCTTTTACTCTTTTTTCTCTAAACTTGTCTTCTTTTTCATTAATTTGAACTTCCAATACTTGAACCCTTTCTTCCAATTGATTCAAATTGGCTATGTGAAGCTTGGTGCCATATGTCACAAAGTTCCTCAATGGCCAATCGGTTTCTTCAGCTCCATCAGGTCATTTAGGCTTCTCTACCTGTTAATTCTAAGTTTAGCCATTTGTCTAACCTTTTTTCGCAGGTTTTAGCTGTCCCTGAAGAGGGGTTAGGACATGCTCCCTTAGCTCAGAGGACAGAGAAGTTTGTTATTACCAACCCTTCTGAAGCGCCCTACTTCTGTCAACTCCATCAAAAAGTCATGCTCAACCAGGCCTTTGTGTCCGTTGCTGGGCGGGGAATTGCAATCCTTTGAGAGGCAAGAAGAAATTGCTGAGGCTTTTAAACTTTCAGCTTTTTTCTGCTCTTGATTTTTCTCCATCTTTGGTGTTTTATCTACTTTGGATCTTTGATATTGGTGACCTACAGAATAGGGTTTGGGTGTGGATGTCTTTCTCGTTTGACCGTTGATCCTTTCTTTCTTTTTGTTAGTTTCTTTCTAACCCATCAGGTCCCTCAGCTGCAAGGTCTGTTGGGGTTTGCCTGGAGGTCCACTCCAGACTGTTTTCCCTGGGTATGAACAGCAGAGGCCTGCAAGAACAGCAAATGATTGTAGGACAGCAAACATTGCTGGCCTGACCTTCCTCTGGAAAGCTTCATCCCAGAGGAGTACCCACCTGTATGAGGTGTCTGTCAGTCCCTACTGGGAGGTGTCTCCCAGTTAGGCTACACGGGGGTCAGGAACCCACTTGAGGAGGCAGTCTGCCCATTCTCAGAGCTCAATCACCATGCTAGGAGAACCACTGCTCTCTTCAGAGCTGTCAGACAGGGACATTTAAGTCTGCAGAATTTTCTGCTGCCTTTTGTTCAGCTATGCCCTGTCCACAGAGGTGGAGTCTATAGAGGCAGTAGGCCTTGCTGAACTGTGGTAGGCTCTGCCCAGTTTGAGCTTCCTGGCCACTTTGTTTACCTACTCAAGCCTCAGCAATGGCAGACACCCCTCCCCGCACCGCAACCAGCCTTGCAGGTTGATCTCAGATTACTGCACTAGCAGTGAGCAAGGCTCAGTGGGCGTGGGACCCACCGAGCCAGGCGTGGGAGTGTCCCATTTTTCCAAGTCTGTCACAGCTTCCCTTGGCTAGGAAAGGGAAATTCCCTGACCCCTTGTGCTTCTCGAGTGAGGCGACGCACTGCCCTGCTTCTTCTCACCCTCCATGGGATGCACCAACCATCCAACCAGTCCCAATGAGATGAACCAGGTACCTCAGTTGGAAATGCCAAAATCACCAGTCTTCTGCATTGATCACACTGGGAGCTGCAGACCAGAGCTGTTCCTATTCAGCCGTCTTGGAACAGACGCCTCTGGAATCCTTATTTTTAAATAGCTGCCCAGGGTTCAGTTTGCATATAGGTTTAGGAATAAATGCACTAATCCCTTACAGCATGATTCAGTTAACATTTTCATTCATATACGACTAAAGATGTGTGTATTTTTATTTACATACAACTTTAAATTTGTCTGTGTGTAGAGTGAGGTAAAAATGCTCAGAAGATGGGGTGGTCTTTTTCTGAGGTGGATACTTGTGGTTGCCTTCTGTTCTGATTAATATTACTACATAACAAACCATTCCAAAATTGGGGGTGTAAAATAACATTCGTTTATGCTCACAGATTCTAGGGGCAATTCACACAAGGGACAGCAGGGATGCTTATCTTTTCTCCATGTCTGTGGCCTCAGTTAGGGCAACTCAAAAGCTAGGGATAACCTGACAGCTGGGGGAGGAATCATCTGGAAGCTCCCTTATTCACATGCCTGGCAGTTGTTCTGGGATGCAGCACTCAGCTGGGACTGTCAACCAGAGCACCTCACAAAGCCTCTCTAATGGCTAGGGCCTTCCTAACAGCATGGCAACCTCAGGATTGTCAAATTTCTCACTCACTCCAGTGTTAGTGCTCCACGTGACAATGTAGAAACTTTACTATCTTTATGATAAAAAATCTTACATCACTTCTGCTTGATTGCCCAAATTTAAAAAGCAAAAACCAAACAAACCTCATGGAGGAATTTCAGATACTATCCACAATCTTATAAGGACTAAATTTGGAAATGGGGGACACAACTTATAGTGTTTCACCATATCTGCCCTGCTTTGGCTTAAAGCAGGCTCTAAGTAGAGATTTCCCCTTTGCATTCCTGACACAAGCAAAAAGGAACACACACACACACATAGAAATTTTGCACTGCGTATCAACCTGTGGAGGGCTTGTGGTCAGCTATCCCACTAAGCTGGAAATGAGATAGCAAGTCATGTGTCTGTGAGTATGAGAAAAAAAAGCTTTTTTGTACTTGTAAACAATTTTTACCCTCCTACATAGTGATCTCTTAGGTAAGTGATTCTATTAAGAATAAAGATTCTATTAACATTCTGTATGTTTTCATGGTGCTTCATAGTTTTCAGAGAGCTTTCCCATTCACTTTCTTACTTAGAATTCACAGGTAGAAATTCCTTTAGTGGGTTTTAAAATCTCCACATTTTTCAGAGTTGAAGATATGGAGCAGTGTGCTTGCAATCACACTGCTACTGTGTGGCAAAGCCAGAGCTCTTGTGCATCACCTTACACTTCATTCCACATGAGTTCATCTAATTATCTTCATGAATTACACCATGGAAAGTCTTCTCTTGCACACCTCAGCCATTCTACTAAGAGCTTCTGAGTTATCAATCTAAAAGGGTTGTTCATTAATATACCATTAGCCTACATTAATTGAGCACTTACTATATTTTATGTCTGGTATGATCATATTTTTCATATATTGTCTCTTCTCATTACAAGGTGATATTGTTTGAATGTATGTCCCCACCAAATCTCATGTTGAATTATAATCTCCAGTGTTGGAGGTGGGACCTGGTGGGAGATGTTTGGATCATAAGGGTGGATCCCTCACGGATGGCTTGAGCCATCCCTTGGTGATAAGTGAGCTCTCACTCAGAGTTCACACAAGATTTGGTGGGTCAAAAGTGTGTGGCACCTTCCCCCAAAACTATCTCTCCCTTTCTCCTGTTTTCACCATGTGATGTGCCTGCTTTCACACCTTCCACCATGATTGTAAGCTTCCTGAGGACTCTCCAGAAGCTGAGTAGATGCCAGCCTCATACTCCCTATAAAGCATACAGAACCATGGGCCAATTAAATATCATTTCTTATAAATTACTCAGTCTCAGGTTTTTATTTATAGCAGTGCAAGAATGGCCTAATGCAAAAAATTGGTAGCAAGGAATGGGACATTGGTATAAAGAAACCTGAAAATGTGAAAGCAGCTTTGGAACTGGATAACAGGAAGAGGTTGAAAGAGTTTGGAGGGTTCAGAAGATAACAGGAAGATGAGGGAAGTTCATAACTCCTTAGAGACTGGTTAAACAATTGTGACCAAAATGCTGATAGTGATATGGACAGTGAAGTCCAGGCTACTGAGGTCTCACATGGAGATGAGGAACTTATTGGGAACTGGAACAAAGGTTATTTGTGTTATGCCTTAGCAAAGAGCTTGCCTGCACTCTGTTTATGCCCTAGAGATCTGTGGAAGTTTGAACTTCAGAGTGATGATTCAGGGTATCTAGCCAAATAAATTTATTTCTAAGTAGCAAAGCATTCAAGAGGTGGCCTGGCTCCTTCTAACAGCCTATGTTCAGATGTGGGAGCAAAGAAATGACTTAAAGTTGAGATTTTTATATTTAAAAGGGAAGCAGAGCATAAAAGTCTGGAAAATTTGCAGCCTGTTCATGTGACAGAGAAAAGAAACACTTTTTTCAAGACAGGAATTCAGGCAGGCTATGGAGCAACAACTTGCTAGAGAAATATGCATAACTAAAAGGGAGCCAAGCACTAGTAGCGAAGACCATGGAGAAAATGTCTCGAAATCATTTGAGAAACCTTCCCAGCAGCCCCTCCTATCATAAACCCAGCGGCCTAGGAGAGAAAAATGGTTTTGTGGGCCAGGTCCCTGGCCTCCACTACCTTGTACGGCCTCAGGACACTGCCTCCCACATCTTAGCTGCTCCAGCTCCAACTGTGGCTTAAGGACCCCAAATATAGCTTAGGCCACAGCTCCAGAGGGTACAAGCCATAAGCCTTGGTGGTTTCCATGTTGCATTAAGCCTGAAGCCACATAGAATGCAAGCATGAAGGCCTGGCACCCTCTACCTAGATTTCAGAGAATGTATGAAAAAGCCTGTTTGTCCAGGCAGAAGCTTCCTGGAGGGGTGAAGCTCTCACAGAGAACCTCTACTATGGAAGTGCAGGGGGGTGAAATGTAGGATTGGAGGCCCCACACAAAGTCCCAACTGGAGCACTGACTAGTAGAGTTGTGAGAAGGGGGCCACCCTCCACCAGACCCCAAAATGGTAGATCCACCAGTGACTTGTACACTGTGCCTGAAAAAGCCAGAGACACACAATTCTAATTTGTGATGGCAGCTCTGGGGGCTGAACCTTGTAAAGTCACAGAGGTGAAGCTGCCCAATGCCTTGGAACCCACCCCTTGCACCAGTGTGCCCCAGATGTGAGACATGAAGTCAAAGGAGACTATTTTGAAGCTTTAAGATTTAATGACTGCCCTGCTGGGTTTTTAACTTGCATCAGGCCTCTAGCCCCTTTCGTTTGGAAAGTTTCTCCCTTTTGGAATGAAAATGTTTACCCAATGCCTACACCCTTATTGTATCTTAGAAGTAAATAACTTGTTTTGATTTTATGGCCTCATAGGTGGAAGTAGCTCATCTCTATATAAAATTAGAACTTTGGACTTTTGAATTAATGCTGGAATTAGCTAAGACTTTGGGAAACTGTTGGGAAGGTATTATTGTATTTTGCAATATGAGAAGGACATTAAATGTGGGGGACCAGAGGGGACCTGACAGGAGATATTTAGATCATGGAGGTGTAAGTCTTCATGTATGTCCTGGGCCCCTTGGTGATAAGTGAGCTTTCACTCAGTTCACACTAGATCTGTTGGTTTAAAAGCATGTTACCTCCCCCTGGCCAGCTGTTCTTTCTCCCTTGCTCCTGCTTTCACCATGTGAAGTGCCTGCTTCCACTTTATCTGTTGCCACGATTTTAAACTTCATGAGGCTTCTTTAGAAACCAAGCAGATGCCAGCACCATGCTTCCTGTATAGCCTGCAAAACTGTGAGCCAATTAAATCTCTTTTCTTATAGATTATCCAGTCTCAAGTATTTCTTTATAGCAATGCAAGAATGGCCTAATACACAAGACAAGCCATTACATTCTCTGTAATGTGCATATTCATTCATGCAATGTATTATGTAGATAAATCAGAGATACAGTACCCAAGAAACAAAATAATGATAGCTCATATGCAATGTTTTACAAGGTGACTATGATTTACACCACCTAGCAGCACCAAGTAAATGAAGAAATGCTGACCCCTTGAATGCAATGACCATGGGAGAACACAAACACACCTCCTCATCTTTTCTCCCTTACCCCACTTGACCTGCAGGCTTTGCCCTATGAGTGTGTATACAGTGCTGTCCTCTCAAACTTTCTTGCTAAAAATATTTACTGCAACATCCCAAACAGGAATAAGCATCTTGAGTAGATGAATTCAAGTAGCAAATGAGAAGGGAAAGCCTTAAGTCTTGAGAAGAAGCTTAAAACAACAAAAAGTTTTCTGAAACACTAAAACATTTACAAATATACAAGAGAACTTGTGATAGCACAAGAACAAGAGATCTAACAGAATCCATATTGTGCACCTTCGGTGACAACACATCACAAATAAAAGAAAGCTATTCAGCAGGAACAACTGTGAGAGCTGCAACGTCTCTTGATTAAGCCTGAGGAAGGAGTAAATAATGTTAATGATGATGTAGACCATGATGACAAAAGTCTAGTAACTGTCACCAGAGGGAAATATGCCACTAGAATTGGGCTGATGGGCACCCACAGGTATTGAAAACACTTACCACACTGAGCAAAGCACCTAGTGCCTAGCAGTCTCCCATCACACTTGAGGCCAAACGTGCAGCTTCTTAAAGAAAGGAGAAAATGGCCTAACAACAAATGCTGTGTTTCTATTTTAAATTAATGTAAAAGGTAAACAGGACAAATGACAGCACCTTTAGTGCAATAACATTTTGTCCTGCTATTTTCCTCCTTCTCCATAACTCAGAATCCCCCACTGTGCACTTAAGACTCACCAAGCAAACCTTGTCCTTTCTGTAAGGTGAAGCACTTATGTACCATGGTATTTTTTAAATTTTATTAGGGACTTGAGATGTTTAAAGCTTTTATTAGGGTTTTAGAAGAGTATTCCTTACTAGACTATACAGGGGTTGTGTTTCACCCAAAGAAATTTTTCCCAGAAGCCTCATCATTTTTATTGCATGAAATTCTATAATGCATTAATTTTTTAGAAAGATGTATATAGCACTGTAGGAGAAATAACTACATTATCTCATTTAATCCTCATCTTACCCCACTTTACACGAGAAAACATTGAGTATGGTTTTCGCTGAACATCAAAATCTCATATCTTGTACATCTTCTCCCAAACTGTGTTCCCCATCTTTCTTCTAATGTAATGTTAGCTGAGTTTCTCCACCATTCAAAAGCCTGTTCCTAGGACATCATGCTGAGAGAAATCACAGAGGGGTAGCTCCCAGCCCTGCTAAAAGGAGGAAACATGCTTGGCATCCAAATGGAAACTGGTTTCTAGTACTTAGGTCAAAAGTTCATGCAAACATACACACACACACACACACACACACACACACACACACACACACATGTAGTTCTCAAGAGAAGTTCTTAAGGCCAAAAGAAAAAACAGGCAGACTACCAAGACATGGATCCTAGAGTGAAAAAATCCAACTGGCAATCCGAACTAATATAGGCAGTTTCCCCAAAGCGACTGATAACTATTGAGTTACTTTCCCGAGGGTCAGCTGCAGAGAAGGAATTAGAAAGACCAAGTTGGGGCCCTTCTCTATTCCTTTTAAGTACTGTGTTTCTATTGCTTGGAACTTTCGTATTTCTGCATCAGACTGTTCTCCTTGCTATATTTCACACTCCCTCTGGCTTCACATCAGAAGAACAAGGTCAGTATTTGTTTGGAATGGAATAGGGGTGTGATGGTGAATAATACAGATGTATATTTTACTTGGAACAAATGCAGTTCACCTTTCTTCTCTGAGTAAACTCAGATCTTGAGAGAGGCTGCCCTGCACAAGCCTTCAAAAGGAGGCCCTCCTTAGATATTCCAAACATTTTACCAAGCCACAAGATCCTCGTGTTTCAAGCAAGAAGCACCTACAAAGAAAAAGACAGTTTCTGTAAGATACTTGGATATTTGGTTTGTTAGTTCTTGTGGAGTGAATTTTCAATGTTAACAGAAAAACCAAACTAGCTTGGTGGAATTGGGTGTCAGGAGGCATTAAATAAATGGATTCAAGTAAGTACATTTGTAATACCCTAGAACGGTACATTCTCTCAGGTCCTTTGCTTTGGGTTTTCCAAAGAGATTCAGAATACATGTTTCTACATGTATTTAAAGTAGAATGTTAAGGCCAAGATGAAGAGAATCAATTCTAATCAGCTTTTGAAGCAGAAACAGGACAGGATCAATCTTGCAGCACTTAACAGACTATCTCCCATTTGGAACTAAAGATGCAGAACATAAAACATTCCATTAGATCCCTATTTTATTTCATTTGTGGCCACATGTGTCTGTCTAATCTTGACCACAGAATCAGAATGTTGAAAAGACTTTGAGAGTTCATCAAATCCACACCCACGCCCATGGGAAGACCTCCCACTAACCCTCCAGACACATGGGGACTTACCCTGTTTCTAAAGACCTCCACGAAGTCCTACAAAAAGTATCAGAACACCAGCTCTCCTGCCAACAGTCTACTGGGATTGTTGAATTAATCAATCCCACTCCAGCTCCTCAGCATCATCCCCTTTTCTCTACTCTTTAATACTCAACACCTGCCCACAGCTCACTTCGGTTGCATTGCCAAGCTCTGGCCCCTAAGCCAGCTGAGGCCTATTCTAGTCTATTGAAGCCAAGGCACAGGTGTGGCTCTCAGGCAGCCCAAGCCCCTCCTGTTGTTCCCCATGAAACCATTGGCAGTGCTTCAGCTTCTGAGCAGCTAGTGAGAGGAGAGGCAAATTCCTAAACACTCAGGAGCTTTGGAGTGTTTCATTCTTTGCAAAGGAAAAATATTCATAGATCTTTTATTAGGGAGGCTGCAAGTGATGCTTGATATAAAATATTTGCCTTTTGTTTAACATCATAAATTGATCATTATTTAGCTACCGCAACTCAAACTTCTTATCAAGCCTGAAAATTTGCAGCACCAACCTCTACCAGAATTCCTACTCTGTTGGCTTAAAATAGCAGAGGAGTGAACTTTTTTCTTTCATTAATATGAAAGAATTTGAGGCATTAGATATAGCCCTGCACTAAAGAAACAGGTACTAAGAATGATGTTTCCCAGGAAATGTATGTGGCCAGAAACCTAAGTCAGGAATGAGGAATCCTCAATAAGCATTGGAGAGGAGTATCTACTTTCCTTGATTCATATGTTATTCAAGTCCAGACTGGCTCCTGGAAACCTCTTGTTCTCCATTTCCCCGGACAATGTCTTGTGCACTCCCCCATGGCCTGAGAGAGACTTAGGGTTATCTGTAGTACCAATCAAGGCAGCTTGGATTCTCCCCTCCAGCCTTCAGCAGAGAGACCCTCCTGGAGATGTGGGAAGGGCCGTCACTCCACTGTAAGGGGCTGAGGCCCTGTTGATCGGCTTCTTCAGTTTCAGCAACAGAAGCAGACAGGCCTTGAGCTGTATGGAGCGGAGCCTGCGGTTACTGGTGTGACCATCCACTGCGGTCTAGAGGCAAAACCCTGAGAGAAGCCCAAAATCCATCTGAAGAATGGGAATGCACAGGGTCAAACTCCTCAGGTGGTGCCAATTTTCAAAACCCCAGACCCCTCTAATCCAGGACTGTATCCCAGAGAATTGGATAATCCAGCTATGTCCCTACAGATAAAGACACATGCTACCCTTTAACTTCCTGCTGGCTGAATGCTTTCTCTGAAGGCCTTGCCTGAGGTAAAATCAGATTTTGACATTTAGTGTAATAATTCTCAAAAGCCCCCACCTCCCCCATTCATTTATCACAATCATCTTTTGACCTCCCTTCTCAGTGTTTCGACATTCACTGAGAAGTCTTAGCCAAGATCCTACGACCCCTAATAGCTCAGATGACCCTAAACAGATGCATGCATTTGGATCACGTTAAGTTCATGTTCCAGCACTCCTGTCAGCCTTTCTTTCAGAAGAGTGATTTTTTCCCAGACTAAGGACAATTTTACATGGTAAACAGATTGCTTAAACAAATAAGCTTTGTTAACTTTTAAAGAAAGCACATAAATTATACCATCATAAAGCTTTCTCTTTTCAGGTTTGTAACTGGAGTGTCATAAACATCAGACTTGATTATCTTTGTTTCACATTTCAGATGTCTCTCTCATCAAGTGAGACCCACATGATTCTTACAAAGGGTAGCAGCGCCCTCTGCTGGTTAGCTTTGCAGGCAAAGCTTCTACAAGGGGATGTCTGGGTATGAAGTCCTTTGATGCCGAAATCCCTTGTAGTTAAGAAAGGAAATGAGGTTTTGAATGCGACGTTCTTCATTTCCTCAGCAACGCACATTGAAGCAAGGAGAGTCTCACATTTCTTCCATTACTATTTCTAGCATTTAATATAGTCAGCCACATTAGAACTGATGACACCTCGATAGCATTGTTCCCCATTACTAACGGTGTGAGGCAAATCGATGAGGGGTGGCGGATTCCATTCTTCCCATCCTTTTTAATACTTCCCTTCCCAAATAATAGAGCGGCACCACTGGCAGTCTCTGAGATGGTCCCTTAAGAGCCACAGAAGGACAAGCACAACCCACTTGAGATAATAAGCCCTGATTCTTTGCCACCTGGACTGGAAATCGACTTAGAGCTTGAGTGTACAATAAGACTCTCACAACCATCCACACACAGCATAGAATATCAATCTTGATCTGAAAGCAGCTGTCAAGCTCAACCACCTCAACCATATACTTCCAAAGGAATCTCTATGAATTCAGGAAACCAAGAGACCCTTTAGGTGGCTGGGGTACATTCAACGAAAAATATTTCACTATATTCAACAAATATCTAGTAAGCACCAACACTGTTCTGGTGCTGTGTAGGCACCAAGGAAACAGTGTTGAGAAAAGGCAATACCTGCTCTTAGCAGAACTTGTTTTCTAAGGGAGAAGACAAATAATCCCCAAAATTAATTACAAACCAGGACAAAAGATAGGAAGGAAATGTACACAATGTCATGTGGATATACAGTCTAGGGGAGTGGAGGCAGTTTCCCTGAGGAACTAACATCACTGAGAGCAAAGGGACAAATAGTAGTTACTGAGGGTCGGAGTGGGCATGGGTTTCAGGCAGAGATGAGCATGTGAAAGACAGCTGCCAGGCAGGGAGGGGCAAGATCCTGGATGTGACTCTTGCCATGGGCATCCATGTCTTTATGACATTATTTCTACAAAATTGACTAAATAAATAAATACAAATAAATCCTTCCCAGCAATTGACCAAAGTCTTCAAGGAAACGGAGTTGTCAACTTCTGTGCTGGGAAAAGGGAGGAGAGTGGCCAAGTCTTCTACAAGTGGGCATTTTTCTGGTTCTCGTCCACCTGCTGGAAGTTATGGATTCCAGTGAGCTCTTTGCTTCATCTTTGCATCATTTTAGCATGTTGCACCATGTAGCCAATGCCAGCGCTTTCTTTTATATGGGCAATATCTACTTACCTACATCTCTTCTGGTATTTAACAGGCACCAGGCATTTTTCTTGTGCTTGATAGTGACTCCACATTAAACATTCCTAGAATTTTATCCCAGTATTCTTGGACAATGCCTCAGCAAGGTGATCTGCAACATTATTTTACTTATTTATTTCTCCTATTTCAACAAATGGTTATTTAGAGCTTACTACATACCAGGCAAATTTTAAGTGCTTAACAAATAGTAACTCATTTCATTTTAATGATAATCCTATGAGGTAGTTACTAATATTATCCCCATGTTGCAAATGAAGAAATTGAGGCACGAAGAGGATACAAAACTTTCCTGAGGTCACTCAGCTACAAGTGACCAAGCCACAGTTTAAGCCTGGACAGTTAGTCCCCAGAAATCAAGCTGGAAAGCATTGTTCCATGCAGCTTCCTCTTAGCAAAATTAAAGAGGTACTCAACCAATAACACTTTTTAATCTAGTTTAACATGTGTCCCAGATGGGTAGAATCCTGTCAATTCTACCATTTGACAGCGTCTCCGATCCTACTTCTTATCTGGCTCTCTTTGGCTTCTGCACCAGCTCTGCCCCTTCATCCCCTCTCTGGGTATGGCAGCACCCGCCACTGGAGCTGCTCCTGAGGCTCCGGATCTCCTCCCCTTTTTACCTCCACCCCAGACCGTGTCACAGCACTCTAGAAACAATGGTCTGTTCTATTTTTAAACTTCACTATCCCACCGCTGCCTAAATATTGCAATTAACCCTCATACTGGGTCCTCCATGAGCTTGTCCCAGTTCACCTTTGTAATCTCATTTCCAAAAACTCCTTACCCCCAGCCCAAATTTGCCCCTCCAGCAAGCCTGGCCCACCTGCTTTCCTGGCAAGGCTCCATACCCTCTCACTGGACACCAGCTCCCATGGTCCGCATCTGCTAGTCCTGCTGGGAATGTCTTCCATCCACCCACCTCTAGCTTCAAGGCTAAGCTCAGTTAATACCTCCTTGTCAGGTCTCCCTTGACACCTGCATTTCCCTCCCTCTCTCACAGGGTCTTTCTTTTCTTTGTGCTGCCTCTCAACCTCCTGCATAATGGGCTGATGCCAGGGTGGGGATTGGAGTGAGGAAAATGGAGCATTTAAAGCAGGAGCCAATGGAAGAGGGTGCCAAAACATTCAGTAATCAAGATAAATAATATTTATATTTATATTGTGGGAAAATATACATAATGTTTACTCTGTTACCAATTTTTAAGCATGCAATTCAGTGGCATGAAATATATTCACACTGTACAACCATCAACTCTATCCATTTCAAGAGTTTTTTCATCATTTCAGACAGGAGCTCTGTACTGTACCTATTAAACAATCCTTCACCATTCCTTCTCCCTCCGGTCCTTGGTAACCACTATTCTACTTTCAGTCTCTGTGAATTTGCTAATTCTAGGAGCCTCATATAAATGAAATCATACAATATTTGTCCTTCTGTGACTGGCTTATTTCACTTAGCAAATGAAGATATATTTTAATGCAATATTTTAATAATAAACGTTAATGCCAAAAAGCCATGATGAACAAGATATCAAAATTTTAGACAAAGTATAAGAATCACTGATACTTTTTCCTTTTGCTTCAGGTTCCGGTATAGCTTGGTGGTGACTCTGTCTTTATTGAAGATTTTGAAGTTTTGTTCATCATGGATTTTCTTTTTTGCATTAATTTTTATTTTTAAAAAATATTGCAAAAGCCAGGTATGATGGCTTATGTCTGTAATCCAAGCACTTGGGAGGCCAAGGTGAGAGGATTGCTTGAACTCAGGAGTTTGAGACCAGCCTGAGCAACATGGCAAGATCCAGTCACTACCAAAAAATTTTTAAAAATTAGCTGGGTGTAGGGGTGCACACCTGCAGTCCCAGCTATTTGGAGGCTGAGGCAGAAGGATTACTTGAGCCAGGAGGTCGAGGCTACAGTGAGCCATGATCATACCACTGCACTCCAGACTGGGTGACAGAGAGAAACCCTGTCTCAAAAAATAAAAACAAATAAAAAATAAAATTTGCACTAGAGTATTCTTTACCTTAATCACTGATTTTTTTGGTGCTCCATTACATTTTGCAACCAAAGAAAGTGGCTCAAATGCCCCCACCCCAGGGCCAGCCCTGGTGGTGCCAAACCCTTTCCTCCTACCACCCCAAATAAGCACACAGCCAAAGGAAGAAATAATATGCTTGCATGCAAATCCAGCTGCAGAACAGGTCCTTCCATAGTGAGCACCACCCCTCCACGAGACTGCTGCCCCAAAGCCCCTCTCAGACTCCTGAGCCACTCGTGCATGTCCTGCTGCACTCTGCGGCATCTTGCTGCACTGTGATGATTTGCCTTCAGTCCATCTGTCTTTCTGGTCTGTGAGTTCTTTGAAGGCACAGAATGAATCTTTTACATCTTTGTTCTCACACTGCCTTGTACAGTGTTGGGCTCACAGAAGACACTTAATTGTTGAATGAATAGTTCCTCAACTCCCTTTTCCACCATTAATAATGATTCCAAGATAGCTAATTAGACTTTGCTTTAATCTAGTTTAGTTCCAGCATCCCATAATCCGTGTAGGTTCATATTAAAGGGCTAGAGACCTAGAAAGCCCTAATTTTGGCATGCCTCAAAAAGGTCATTTCGGGGTTACCTAGTCTTTTACTTACTCTTGGTCCTCTAAACCAAGGACAGCCCACTTACCATCCCCATGGGCTGTTCTGCCATGGAGGAGGGACATGCCCGGAAGATTGCTGGAACTGTACCTACTTCTCTTTTTCCAAGATGCTGATTCTGCCTGTCTCTGCCTGGCAGAATGCTGTCTACATGCTGGGCCTGGCTCACTTGGCTGTCTCCCTCTTGGCTTACAGAACCAGATGTACCTCCAAAGTAATGCCTGAACCCCTGTTTGGTTTCCTGGTCTTGCTTCCTGTCTTGTGGCCACAGTCCTTACATTGGCTCAAAGTCTCAAACCACAGATTATGGCCAGTGTACCCTGGGTTCCAGATCCCAGCATTGTGATTTACAGATTTCTCACATTTGAATTTAGTTTGGACCCCATCATCTCAGTTGAGATTTCACTTCTTATTTGATGACAGTAGAAAATGGAGTTCCCAAATTCTTAAGTGCCTAGAATTGTTCATCTGGCTCTACATTAAGAGGTATTTAACGCAAAGTCAAACATCACAACATCCAGACTCTCAGCTTCTGAATTTATCATCCACCTCAGAGCCAAATGTCCCCACCCTAACGAAGTTTGTTTTGCCAGTAGCCAGGGTTTTTCTTGGATCTATTTTGCTTTAGTTGTTGAATCACAGTTAAATTTAACTTATAAATTTAACTTTATAACTAAACATTTTCTTTCTTTCATTAAGGATGCTCACTGTTTTTGAGGTTCCTCCTTCTCTCCTGTCTCCATAAATAGTCTTAATTGTCTGTACAATTAAGATCAACTAACCAAAGATGTATGATAGGACAAAGTGCCCAGATACAAGGAGATGGCAACAATTCTCTTGTAACTGCTGTATCCATCACTTTTCACAACGCTTTTAAAGGAAGTCTGAGTTGAAAGCAATCCTGACTGCTCTTTCCAATTCCATAAATGCCAAAGTTAACTTACAAATACAGATCAAAAATGGAAGGAGAAATGGAAGAGTTCAAGATGTAACACTTGGCCAGGCACAGTGGCTCACGCCTGTAATTCCAGCACTTTGGGAAGTCAAGATAGGAGGATCGCTTGAGGACAGGAGTTCAAGAACAGCCTGGTCAACATGGCAAGACCCCATCTCTTATATTTTTGAAAAAAATGTCATCTTAATACTGTGGAAAAACAGCCAACTCATGAATTGTAGTCATATAATAAATGCCCTCAAGCATTCACAAAAGCATAGAGCTAAAAATACTATATGTGTGTCTTGTTAAATTAAATTTCTTTATAACATATCTATTTTGGATAGCTTGAAGAAATATGCAATGATAGCAATTCTTATGTTATTATTGTTATTATTATGCTATTGTTATGTTATTATTGTTACATATGTGTGCTGTATTAGCTTGCTAGGGCTGCCATAACAAAGTACTACATCCTAGGTGGCGTATTAAAAAAAATGTATTGTCTCAGTTCTTCAGGCTACAACAAAAAGATCGAGGTGTTGGCAACAGTAGTTTCTTCTGGAGGCTCGAAGGGAAGGATCTGCTTCAGGCCACTTTCCTGGCTTGTAGATGACTGTCTTCTCCCTGTGTCTCTTTACATCATATTCCCTCTGTGTGTGTCTGTCTGGGTCCAAATTTTCTCTTTTTATAACTGCACCAGTTATTTTGGATTAGGAAGACCCTAATGTTTTCATTTTAACTTGATTACCTTTGTAAAGATCCTGTTTCAAATAAGGTCATATTCTGAGGTACTGGCTGTTTGAACTCTGCCATAACTTTTTGGGGATGACTTAGGGGGACAACACAATTTAACTCATAACACATACCATGTTCATGTTTTCATACCTTACTTCGCTTTAGGAAGAATGCAAGATATCCCTATGTATATGTGAACATGAAAAGTAAAATTTTTAAAATCTATTGGCCTACAAAACAATGTGAGCTTTTCCCATACTCAGAGAACTTCCAGCAAAGGTACTTCTCATGGTGTGAGCACCAGCCCTCCCAGAGGAGAACAGAGAAGCAGGGCAACTTCCTTTGTTTGTTTTGGGTCATGGTTTTCTGAGATCTTTTATGTCATTCTCAAGTTTATTAAGTTTTAGGATTTAAATGGTACATCTTGTCATTTGTTGAAAGAGAAATCTGCCTCACTTTCATCACAGTCAATGCCTATTTTTAATCCCATTTCATGTCACTCAGTCAGAACTGGCTACATAATTCATGAGGCCCAGTGCAAAATGAAAATGGAGGGCCCTGTGTTCAAAAATTAGAATTTTAGGGCAGCAATATCAGAGCATTAAATCAAGTATGAGACCCTTCTAAACAGCTTGCAAACCCCTGAAGCCAGCCCTGATCTCTGTACTTGAGACACTCATACCAAATACACATTTTGAAATGGTAAAAATATTGCAAAATTGTTTACTTTGGTGAAAGTTTTCATGGAGGGTGCAGGGCACAATTGATAGACCTCCACAGTGACTATGAAAGGAAGAAACTGTGCTATTAGTCAAGGTTATACTAACAATTTGAGGGGTTGTGGGGAGATCTTGATCTCAGAGGTTTACTCCAGGTTTACCTTTTGTCCATGTCATTGGCAAAGGCTAGTCTGAAAATAATCCTGTGAGGCTCTTCTCCAAGCAGCCTTGGTGTGGAGTGGGGGCGCTTCCATCTTTGAACTTCATTATCATCGTCTAGGAGTTCTTTGCTTCTAGCCACAAAACGGGGAAAGAGAGGGGGGAGGAGGTCCACCCTGTCTTTCCTGCTTCATATCAGAAGTATCATATCATTAATGATCATGTTTACATTGAACAGAACTTGGTTCAATGTTCCCAACCCAACCTCATGGGAGACTGGGAAATACAGCTTTCTTGTATGCCTGAGAAAAGGCAATAAATTGATGAATATCTAGCTTGACCCTGCCACAGAAGCTATCAGTTTTCATGGAAATAAAATAAATCTACCAACTGCATATTAACAAATGTTAACTAAGTACACAGAACTGTGCTATTTTTGAGAAAAGGTTAGAGAAAATAATTGTTTTCTTCTCTCAAAAAGCATAGCATTTCATTGTGGGGACAAAACACACACACCCCAAAAATACCAATATCAAAAGAGATTTCGTATCATCATGCGTGAAGGGACTGAGAAAATTTCATACAGGAAGCCCTAATTAAGAAGAGCATGGAAATAAATGAAGACCACCCAAATGAGAACAAGCAAAGGCTTTTTATTCTGCGCTTACTATGGCAAAAGAGTCAACCATCATCACCTACATTTGGCAGATATTCATAGGCAGACAAGGAGAAAGAAAGATTTATAGTGGAAAAAAGCAAACACCTCAGGTGTGCCCTGACTGGAGGCCATTAGCATAGGAAAGCTGTAGGTGAACTAACCATAAGTGGAACATCCTATATAATTGGCTAGGGGTGCATGTTTGACTTTCTCCAATGGGTCCCAAGACGGAAACAGGGGCAAAATTAGGGAAGCCACGAGTTTATTAATCAAGTCCTAGCTGTTTGGGCCAAACTGCCACAGGGGTGATTGTTTGGCTTTTCAGACTAGTGGCTCGAGATCGTAGTCTGGCTTCCAACAAGTCTGAGTTGTGGATCATAGGTTGGCTTCTTAGACTGGTTGCCACAGATTGTGGGTGGCAGTTCTAATATTATATATAATCTGGCTAGCTGCATAAGGAGATTTTGTTTTTTAGTGACAAGGTCTCACAATGTTGTCAAGGCTGGCCTCAAATTATTGGGCTCAAGTGATCTTCCCACTTCAGCCTCTCAAGTGACCAGGACTAAAGGCTAGTGCCACCATGACTGGCTAAGCAGAGATTGTTTTTAAAAGAGGAGGAAAAGAAGATCAACATAGATAGAGTAGATGTTTCATGTTCATTCATTCACCTATTCAACTAATTAACAAATATTCCTTGAGCATTTACACCCTGCCAGATATTGTGCTTGGTGTCCATGATAGAAACACGAGGGAGACATAGTTTCTACTTTCAAGTAGCTTATACCCTTTCTCAGCTAGGATCTGAAGATGCCCTGCAGAAAATTATTGGAATGACTATTCTCTCAAGTTTCCCAAGGATGAAACGAGGACTACAGATGCATAGAAGAGAAGTTAATTCATCACACACAATGAGTAACTGATGGTTTTAGGTGTAAAAATCTCTCCTGAACTCTGAGTTGAAAAGGATTGGAGGAAAAAAATAAGCATGTACATGAAGAGGATCTAAAATATTGCCACTTTGCCATATTGATTATTTTGATCTGAAAGCAGTTGAGAAACAGCAGATATAGAAGACTTCTCTGACCTCCTCCTCTCTTTCTACCTAAAAGTAAAGCATACATTTTTATGAGAAAAGTGCTCTCCCTGTTTGAGGAAGAGGAAACTCTTCTTCTCATCACCAGAGATAGGGGAGTCAACACTGAGTAATCTGTGCAAACAAACCTGCTAAAATAACCCTTACCTTCCATTAGCTTCCCCCGTATATTTCTTACTCACTTTCCCACAATTTACCACCCTTAAGCAAAACTCCTTCTTTCTTTTTCTTGTCACAGCTCCACAATTTACTGTTCTTTATTAAAATGGTGTATAAGCTCTCAGGCTTATTAGCTTCTTTGGCTCTTTTTTTATTTTACATGAAGACCTCTATGTACACTTAAAAAATATTGACATCAAATAAAATATGTATACTTTTCTCTTGTCAATCTGTCTCTTGTCAGCTTAATGCTCAGACCCAGCCACAGAACCTCAGAGGGTAGAGGAAAAGTCTTTCTTCTCCTACATAAATAAACAAGTATAATAAAATATTGCTGATAAGAGACTGTCTCTGCCTTCTTTTCTATTGATACTCAACAATTCCATGCTGCCCACCAACCAGCACCACCCAAATGCAACCATCAAAGTCTAGCCAAGGGCAAAAGAGATAAGTCAGACTTGCCCTTGTCTAAAAAGAAAAACAAATGAACTTATGGACATAGACAGTAGAAAGATGGTCACCAGAGGCTTGGAAGGGTAGTGGGGCGTGGGGAAGGGGTAGGTGGGAGTGGGTAATGGGTATGAAAAATAGCTAGAAAGAATGAATAAGACCTACTATCTGATAGCATAACAAGGTGACTATAGTCAATAATTCTTAATTGTACATTTTAAAATAACTAAAAGAGTGTAATTAGATTGTTTGTAACACAAAAGATAAATGCTTGAGTGAATGGATACTCTGTTCTCCATTATGGTATTCTTTTACATTGCATGCCTGTGTCAAAAAAAAAATCTCATGTACCCCGTAAATATATACACATGCTATGTACCCACAAAAATTAAAAATTATTTTTAAAAACAGTTGCCCTTCAAGGCCTTCATGACTAAAACACCAAAAGCAATGGCAACAAAAGCCAAAATTGACAAATGGGATCTATTTAAACTAAAGAGCTTCTGCACAGCAAAAGAAACTACCATCAGCGTGAACAGGCAACCTACGGAATGGGAGAAAAATTTTGTAATCTACCCACGTGACAAATGGCTAATATCCAGAATCTACAAAGAGCTTAAACAAATTTATGAGAAAAAATCAAACAACCCCATCAAAAAGTGGGCAAAGGATATGAACAGACACTTCTCAAAAGAAGATATTTATGCAGCCAACAGACACATGAAAAAATGTTCATCATCACCAGTCATCAGAGAAATGCCAATCAAAACCAAAATGAGATACCATCTCACACCAGTTAGAACAGTGATCATTAAAAGGAAACAACAGGTTGCTAGAGAGGATANATCAAAACCAAAATGAGATACCATCTCACACCAGTTAGAACAGTGATCATTAAAAAGGAAACAACAGGTTGCTAGAGAGGATATGGAGAAATAGGAACACTTTTACACTATTGGTGGGAATGTAAACTAGTTCAACCATTGTGGAAGACAGTGTGGCGATTCCTCAAGGATCTAGAACTAGAAATACCATTTGACCCAGCCATCCCATTACTGGGGATATACCCAAAGGATTATAAATCATGCTACTATAAAGACACATGCACATGTATGTTTATTGTGGCACTATTCACAATAGCAAAGACTTGGAACCAACCCAAATGTCCATCAATGATAGACTGGATTAAGAAAATGTGGCACATATGCACCATGGAATACTATGCAGCCATAAAAAGGGATGAGTTCCTCTTCTTTGCAGGGACGTGGATGAAGTTGGAAACCATCATTCTCAGCAAACTATCACAAGGATAGAAAGCTATACACTGTATGTTCTCCCTCATAGGTGGGAATTGAACAATGAGAACACTTGGACACAGGGCAGGGAACATCACACACTTGGGCCTGTTGTGGGGTTGGGGGAGGGGGGAGGGATAGCATTAGGAGAAATACCTAATGTTAATGATGAGTTAATGGGTGCAGCACACCAACATGGTACATGTATACATACGTAACAAACCTGCGCGTTGTGCACATGTACCCTAGAACTTAAAGTATACTAAATAAATAAATAAATAAATAAATAAATAAATAAATAGAGTTGCCCTTAACTTTAGGTGTAGTAAATAATTGATTTGCTGATACCCTGCAGCATCACTGTATTCACATGCAATATTGACCCAGTAGTTTGCAAACGTTGGTTTCAATGCCCAGGTTAAATATCCCTTCTTAAAGATGCCAAGATGATGATTTGTATAATTCTCTCTTCATCCTCCAAGCTACAGTACTGAGGAGGCCATTAAGCATCAAATAATGGACTCCTCATGGATACTATGAAATTCATCTTTTTATCCCTCTAAACAGATGGTGAAGTGTATGTAAGACGGTCAGAGAAGAATTGGGATTTTGTGAAATTGAGTATGTTGTTTCAAACATTTATGTCCATTAGGTATATGGTCTCAAAAGGCATCTTATCTTCCCAGCTGAGCAATTATGCAGATTATAGGGTTCACAGAATGTTCATTGAGAGAGACCCAGGGATGAGGGTCCAATTCTACTGTGGCATCAAGAATGACTCCCCAAAGCAATAACCAAGTAAGGAAAAAATGTGAGAAATACATTTATTGGGACAGACCAGGCGGGAAAAATCATTCCAGGCAGAGAGAGGTTGGTAGTCAAAAGCCTAGAAGCATAAAACTGCATGGAGCATTCCAGAATGACAGTGTTTCAGAGTGACCAGAGAAGAGGAGGCTGTAGTAGTACTCAAGGGCCAGATCCTGGGGGACATTGTAAGCCTGTTAGGGTATGAGACACTCATCGGGAAAGCAGAGGAGGGCCATGGAAAAGTTGTAAGAATAAGAATTCTTTGATCTGACTTGTGTCTTAAAAAGAGGATTCTATTCCTTACACATTGTGGGAGTAAGTTGTAAGTTGATAAAGTCTTCCTGGAGGGGCATCAGGCATGAAAGATTTTTGAAGGGGCAAGAAAAGGATTCTTCTGTGTTCAGTCTAACACTCCCCCTGGGTTATCTTCAAACATTTTCATTGTCTAAGCTATTTGACAACTCTATAAGTTGTAAAAAATTGACGATAAGGAAAATTATTTTGCCTATAGGAATAAAATTAGTCATGTCCAGTAGAATGTAATTGGTTATTGATCAATTTTGCATCTATTTGTAAATTTGTAAATTCTTTCATCATTTATTATTTGACTATATATGTATGGTACTTAATTATTTGACTATATGTATTGGTACTTTATACATATATACTTTGAACGTGATTACTACATTACTGGTTCTTCATTAATTAATAAACTTTTGAAATTTCTAACATGTTTATATCTATATGAGTTCTGTTATTACAGCCTTCCTTTAAAAAACTATCCTTCAACAATAATATAGCAATATATATCAAAATTACAAAAGAACATTGCCTTTGACCCAGCAATTTCCCTTCCAAGAATTTATTCTGCAGATACATTTGTAAATGTGCAAAATGGCATATTAACAAAAGTCTTTTGCAACAAGGTTGTAAACAACATAAACATCCATAACTAGGAGTCCTGCTTCACAATGAAACACTTACACACTCATAAAAAAATAAGGAAGTTTTTTATGTATTGATAAGGACAGGTTGACCAGACACACAGTGAAAGAAGCAAGGGACAGAAGTTGTTTATAATATGCTACAGCTATGCACAATTATAGAGGAGATAGATATGTTTTTGCTTGTCTAGGATGGTACCTCCTGGTAGGATACAGAAGAAACTGATAAATCTGATATCCTCAGAGGACAGAGGTGGAGCCAGGGGTAATATTTTTATTAGATTAAATCTCTTTGCAAGTTGGTTATTCATTAAATGGTGAAGGAATGGGAAACGAAAGGGAAGATTCACAAGACAACTTTCTTATTTCTGGACTGGAGGAAAGATGGTTGTACCAATTGCAAGATAGAATATCTGAGGGGAAAGATTGAGATGGACTATCGAGGAGGAGATTGCACAGTTAGTTGGCTATACGGACCCAGAGCTCAAGACAGAAATCTTGTTCTGAATCTAGTGAAATTGGCAGCCCTGGAAAAAACAACCTGTGCTAAACCTTCAGGGATTGAGCTGCCCTGGGGATCTGCATTCCACTCAATCACTCTCCTTTACCCGTCGTTGGACTTGCTGACCTCCTGTTAGGAAGCCAACTATAGCACAAAGCTCACCAGCATAACCTGCTTTTATAAAAGAGCTTTTAAAAGAGTATGTTCTGAGATATTTGTATAAGAAATTATATACTATTTGAGATTTGATTCAAAATATTGCACAGAAGTGAAGGGAAATAGGTACAGATATAGATGAAACAAGACAGCTTTTAGTGGTCACTGATCTACCTGAGTGATAGGTATTCACTCATGGGTTTATTATAATGTTCCATATATATATATATATACACATATGATTGAAAGTTTCCCTAATACAAATTTTTTTCAAAATACCACTGCCCAGGCCTCACCCCAAGCAATTAAATAAACCAGACATTCTGGAGTTAGGTTAGGTAACAGTAGAGTTTAAAACTCCATCAGGGGATGCCACCATACAGCCAGGATTGAGAATTGCTGTTAGTCAAGCTTTAGTTTATCACTGTACCACCTGTCATTACATCATTGCTACCATGCTCTCCCTTGCACCCAGCCTCAGTCACCTGTTCCTGAGCCTGTCCACAAATCCTTGCTATCTTAGATCTAGCCTCCTTCAATGGTTCATTCTGAATCCTAGCAAGGAAAGTGGAAAATTAAAATAGAAGAAGACAGGCTTTTAAAATATATTGTGAATTCTCTAGTGTTTATTAATTTGAATCACATGATGTCAATAAACACAGCACAATGTCAATTTGCTCCTGCTCAGGCACAAGCCTCTCTGTGCTTTGAAGACCAGACACCAGGTTTGCTCCAACCAGCTGCGTCCCAACCACAGGATTGGAACATGCATACCTTGAAGCACAGATCCTGTTTCAGAAAGCTTTCAATGGCTTTTTAACTGGTTCTAGCATGTCTCCATTGAGAGGGCAACTGTGTTGTGCACCAGAAGGAAGCCAGATTTAGGTTTGCAGACCAATAAGCTCTGTGATTCAAGGAAGTTGTCTTACTGGTATGAATCTAGTTCCTACGTCAGTATAAGGGGTAAGGCACATTTTAAAGGCTTGAGGAACAACTTAAAAGAAAATACTATTTAAGGTGCCTGATGGCTCTGCACAGTAGCTCACACCTGTAATCCCAGCACTTTGGGAGGTTGAGGTGAGCATATCATCTGACGTTGAGAGTTTGAGCCCAGCCTGGCCAACATGGTGAAAACCTCTCTCTACTAAAAATTCAAAAATTAAGCAGGTGTGACGGTGCACACCTGTAATCCCAGCACTTTGGGAGGTGGAGGTGAGCATATCATCTGACGTTGAGAGTTCGAGCCCAGCCTGGCCAACGTGGTGAAACCCTGTCTCTACTAAAATTCAAAATTAACCAGGTGTGATGGTGCACACCTGTAATCCCAGCTACTTGGGAGGCTGAGGCATGATAATCGCTTGAACCTGGCAGGTGGAGGTTGAAGTAAGCCAAGTTTGCACCACTGCATTCCAGCCTGAGCACCAGAGTGAGACTCTGTCTTGAAAAAAAAAAAAAAAAAAAAAAAGTACTAGATGGCTGGGCATGGTAGCTCACACCTGTAATTTCAGCACTTTGGGAGGGCTAGGTGGGAAGATTGCTTGAGCTCAGAAGTTCAAGACCAGCCTGGAAAACACAGTGATACCTCATCTCTACTAAAATTTAAAAAAAATAGTTGGGCATGTTGGCATGTGCCTATGGCCCCAGTTATTCAGGAGACTGGGGCAAGAGAAT
>NW_016817903.1:0-15808 GCF_001698545.2 Rhinopithecus bieti | reverse complement strand
AAAAAAAAAAAAAAAAAAAAAAAGTACTAGATGGCTGGGCATGGTAGCTCACACCTGTAATTTCAGCACTTTGGGAGGGCTAGGTGGGAAGATTGCTTGAGCTCAGAAGTTCAAGACCAGCCTGGAAAACACAGTGATACCTCATCTCTACTAAAATTTAAAAAAAATAGTTGGGCATGTTGGCATGTGCCTATGGCCCCAGTTATTCAGGAGACTGGGGCAAGAGAATCGCTTGAGTCCAGGAGTTCGAGTCTACAGTGTGCTATGATCATGCCACTGCACTCCAACCTGGGCAACAGAGTGTAACCTGGTCTCAAAAAATAATAAAAATAATAATAAAGTACCTGAGAAATTACTTGTAGGATTTCAAGAATCATTTGCTCCCTCTCCCTTTCCCGCTCCTTTTTTCATGATACCATCATAAGGTCACAGCAGTTCTGGGAACTTTCTGGCAACTCGTTTCTCTAGAAGGAGGACTGTGGAAGGAAAGCACTTGCCAGACCTAAGATTAAATGCAATACTCAGGCCAGCTTCTAACAATTCCATGGCCTCCCTACAGTGACCCTGGACTACTGAACACTCGCTTTTCCCTTCTCCAAAGTCGACATCCTAAATCTGCAACTCTGGAAAAGACTCACCCTTGGAAGCCAGATAACATGGTGAATACTTTGCCTAATGTTTTAGCAATGTTTCCAGTAAATTAATTTCATATGAGGAAAGAAATTATTAAATGTCCAAAGAACATAAGAAATCACATGTTTGCCCATAGCAAATACCCCTAGCCCTGGAACCCCTCTCTCTAGATCACCACGCCTAAACACACAGCCAAGTTCAAAATCACACATCACAATGTACCATGTGGTTTTCTGCACTCACCCCTGAGTTCCTGGATTAATAAGGGAATTATTATTGCATCTACTCTTTGGCATCCACTGTTCTTCCTTGGAAGTCTGGTTTCCAATTTTTTTTTTTACATTTGCAGTTTTTATAAAGGATATTACAAAGGATACAGAAGAATGGCCAGATGAAGAGATACACAGGGCAAGGAATGCTGGGCAGGCCACAGAGCTCTAATGCCCTCTCTGGATGCTCTATCCTCCAGACATTCCCACGTGTTCAACAATTTGGAAGCTCTCTGAACCCCATAATTGAGGAATTTTATGGAGCCTTCATCATGGAGGCATTGTCAATTTTTTAATTGTTGTGGGTACATAGTAGGTGTATATATTTATGGGATACATGAGATATTTTGTAACTGGCATACAATACATAATAACCACATCAGGGTAAAGGAGGTATCCATCATCTCAAGAATGTGTCATTTCTTATATTACAAACATTCCAATTATACTCTTTTTGTTATTTTTAAATGTACAACAAATTATTTTTTACTGTAGTCACCCTGTTGTGCTATCAAGTACTAGACCACATTCATTCTATCTAGTTTATTTTTGTACCCATTAACCAGCACCACTTGACAAACCCCTCCCCCACAACTACCCTTCTCAGCCTCTGGTAATCATCATTCTACTCTCTGCCTCCATAAGTTCAATTGTTTTAACTTTTAGCTCCCACAAATGAGTGAGAACATGCAAAGTTTGTCTTTCTGTGTCTGGCTTATTTCACTTAACATAATGTGCTCCAGTTCCATCCATGTTGTTGCAAATGACAGAATCTCATTTTTTCGTATGGCTAGATAGTACTCCATTGTGTATATGTACCACATTTTCTTTATTCATTCATCTGTTGATGGACATTTAGGTTGCTTCCAAATCTTGGCTATTGTGAATAGTGCTGCAATAAACATAATAGTGCAGATATCTCTTTTATATACCGACTTCCTTTCTTGGGGAGATACACCTAGGAGTAGGATTGCTGGATCATATGGTAGGTCTATTTGTAGTTTTTTGAGGAACCTCCATACTGTTCTCCATAGTGGTTGTACTCATTGACATTCCCACCAACAGTGTAGAAGGGTTCCCTTTTCTCCACATACTCACAAGTATTCATTACTAAAAGTTATTTTCACTGTGGTGAAATGATATCTCATTGTAGTTTTTATTTGCATTTCACTGATGATCAATAATTTTGAGCACTTTTTCATACACTTGTTTGCCATTTGTACGTCTCTTTTGAGAAATGTCTATTTGGATCTTTTCCCATTTTAAATTGGATTGTTAGATTTTTTCCCCCATTGAGTTGCTTCAGCTCCTTATATATTCTGGTTATTAATTCTTTGTCAGATGGATAGTTTGCAAAAATTTTCTCCCATTCTAAGGAAGATCTACACAGACACTCATAATTGAGGCAAAATTATCAGATAAAATTGAACAATGTTGGTCCATAAGAGAAAATCTGCTTGTATGTGTCTAGCATTTCAAGGTATACTTACAGGCCAGATGGCTCCCCTGGCTCCCCTGTGCATCCACTCCCCACAACGAGGACACAACTCTATACTGAGGTTGAGTATACCGACAAGGGAATTACATTCACATTGATCTATGAGACCAATCTGTGTTTACTGGCTTATCCCACAGGAAGGCTGGTTCCAGCATTTGACACTCACACTGCTCAGTTCCCTATTTGTGGTGGGGCAATGGCTGAACTAGACTTGCTGTCAGCGTAGGGAGCTGTGGGTAATCCAAGCTAAATTCAACCCATGGGTAATCCAAGCTAAATTCAACTAGGAGAGGGGAGAGTCTGGGCAACCAAATTGAACACCAGGTCCAGATGCAGAATCAGAGCAGAGTAAATAGACAAATAGACAGGAGTTCAAATTTGGCAAAGAGAAGACCAAAGCAAAAGAGACTGATTTCAAGCAAAGAGGCCCATGCAGTGACCTCAAAGAGTTATGGAATATTCTTGGATTCATAGAGTGTATTTAGTCACCCTGGCTTAAAGGGCAAGAGGGAGGTTCCATACCAATTTAGGAAACAGCTATCCTTAAAGATTCCCTTGCTACTGATTTGATGATACCAAATGTGTCTCTCTGAGCTTGCTTCTTTTCTGGTAATTCCTTAACAAGTCTCTTATACATAGGACTTCATTTTTTTTTTTTTTTTTTTTTTTAAATGGAGTCTTGCTCTGTCTCCCAGGCTGGAGTGCAATGGCCTAATCTCAGCTCACTGCAACCTCCGCCTCCTGGGTTCAAGTGATCTCCTGCCTCAGCTTCCTGAGTAGCTGGGATTACAGGTGCCTGCCATCGCGCCCAGCTAATTTTTGTATTTTTTTAGTAGAGTTGGAGTTTCACCATGTTGGCTGGTCTCAAACTCCTGACCTCAGGTGATCCACCTGCCTCGGCCTCCCAAAGTGCTGGGATTACAGGCATGAGCCACCATGCCTGGCCAGAACTTCATATTTCACATATATCTGATATGCACAACTACACTGTGAAGTAAGCCTAGCAGGCTTCACTATTCCCACTTTACAGATGTGAAAACACATCCTAATCACACAATTCAGCCATGGAGTTGACTGGAGTCCAGACCTCCTGGGGCTCCTAAACATCATCTAACTCAACGAAGGGCTAGAGCTTAGAAATCCTGGACAACTGCATATTTTCATATTAACATATTGACAACAAACAACATAAAACAAAGCAATGACTTTATCTTTAATGTATCAGCATTTCGCCTGTGATTTTGGTAGATACTGGGTTGTAATAACACAAGTTTGACCTCTGATTGGCACCTGAAGTATCAATATACCTAATCTGATCAATGAGAGTCACATATCCTCATTCTCAACCCCATCTAATAGACAACAAGGTGACATTCCTGACTACCAACCTTAGTAGTAAGGCCTAAGTAAAGGACTTTACGACCTCCTCTGGAGGCACGCTACAAGGGTTCTGACCAAAGGGACAAAATTTTATCCTCAAACAGCATCACATTAGGTCAGAAAAAGAATGTTGTCCTTCCTTTCACTGAAGAGAAAAAATATATTTAAAGAAAAAAAACAGAAACAAAAGCACACATGTTCCATAAAAGCAAGCCACCACCACCAAAGTACTAACTCTAACTACAGTTGTGTTTGTGATGTCTGCTTTCTCTCCGTCAACATTGCTTTATATTTTATTAAACTTGATTTCACCTCCACTAACAGGTGGGCAACTTGGGGAAGAAACAGTATGATATTCACCAGGGTCCAGCCTCACTCAAAGATGATTTGGCACATTCCAATTGAGTCGGTCATTCAGGGTAAAATTGTATAAACACAACTCTTGGTTTCATCTGAAACAGGTTCTTCCACTTGTCTTTGCCCCAAGTCAGCTGAAGAAAATCCAGACATTGTTCTTAAACACTGCAAGGCCCTGAAAAGGACAGCTTTAGTAGATCCAACCAATTCTTGACTTGAGGAAGGCCAAAAGAGAATACTGTACCATTTCAAACAACACTGCTTCTGGAACACAACCAGATTGATCTCTCTCTCTCTCTCCAGCAAGTGGTTTTTATAAGAACCTTGAATGTATAAGTCTAACACAAATTATCTGATTCTTAATAAAGTACTGGCATATTTAGATTTCTACAGTATAGTTTTGCCTTTATAAAGAGTTTAATAACTTTTTTCTGTGATAGAAAACCTCTGGGTGAACACAGCTGGCATGGAGATGTTACATGTTAGTTGTCCAAAGTTAACAGCTATTGGAATTTTTTATTTACTTTCTTCTTCTGTTTGAGTGTACTTAATGCTATTAAAGTTCTGTCTGGAAGCAAAAAGGGCATAAAAGTAGCCACTTAAGAAAAGCAATTTGGCCATTTGTGACAACAGCCTCCTGATATTGTACTTTATTTAATTGGAAAAGGATGCAAGAAGTCTTGGAGGCATTAAAGAAACTCCGAGTTTGGAAAGATCATAGGAATTTTCTCTGTTATTTTCTTCTGTTTAAATTACCATTAATAAGCAATTTCTTGAGTATCAACAACACACTAGATATTTTCTAAATTATTTGAAATGAGTTGATTACGGAAAAATTGTTTAAACTCTTTTGGCAGGGTTCTCAGTGAACTTTCCAAACGATGTGTTCAGCTGACTGGGTGACACTGTCATTAAGAGGGTCCCACAAGAGCTGTGAAATCAAAGCCAAGCTCCTGAACTTCTACCCTCCAGCCCCAGTTTCACTCCAAAAACTCCTCCACCACTTGATCTTTCACCCACAGCAAACTGCTGCTCCCAGTATTTGGTTCCCTCTCATTTCTCAGCCTTGGCACTGGCTCTTCTCCTTCCTCGGCATATTCCTCCCAACTGGTCTTCCTGGTGAACTTCTTATCCTTTAAAACTCAAGAATCAGATCCAGCAATTGCATTTCTGGGTGTATACCCAAGAGAATTGAAAGTAATAACTCAAGCAAATATGTGTACACCCATGTTCATAGAAGCATTCTTCACTATAGCCACAAGGTGGAAACAACCTAAGTGTCCATTGACAGATGAATGAATAAACAAGATGTAGTATATACCTACAATGAAATATTATCCAGCCACAAAAAGAAATTCTGACACATGCAACAACATGTATGAACCTTGAGGACATTGTGCTAAGTGAAATAGGTCAGTCACACAAAAAAAGACAAATATGGTGTCATTCCACTTATAAAAGGTACCTAGAGGTAGTCAGATTCATAGAGACAAAAAGTAGAATGATGGTTTCCAGAGGCTGAGGGATTAGGGAAATGGAGAGTCATTGTTTAATGGATGCAGCATTTTGATTTTGCAAGATTAAAGTACTTTGTGGCTGGATGGGGATGACAATGGTATGACACGGTGAATAAAATTAGTGCCACTGAACTGTACACTTAAAAATTGTTAAGATGATAAATTTTGTTATGTGTATTTTATCAAAATTTTAAAAAATAATATAATAAAATAAAAAACTCCAACATCCACATTTCTGTGAAAACTTTCCCTGTCCCCAACACCAAGCCGAATTAGTCTTTCCTCCCTCTTCATCTCCAGTAATAATTAAAATTATTTGTCTGAATGCCCTTCTTCCTTTCCAGCTAGAAGCTCCTTCAGAGACAAAACTTTCTCTTTTTCATCTTTACCTTGCACGGTCATCACTAGGACAGTTCATAAATACACGGCTCTCTCTTTCCTGGAGCATGATAGATGACACTTCCCATCTATCCTTGGCCAATGAAGTGTGAGCAGAAATGATGTGCATTTCAGGGCAAGAGACTTAAGAATCAACCTGCGTTTGTCATGCACTCTTTTCCCTCTGCCAGATAGCGACTACTGGATCACAGTAAGTTTCCAAATGAGGACTAGATGATTGAGAGTGACCCTCAGTGAACATGTAGTAAGAACAAGAAATAAACTTTTGTGTTTTAGGCCACCAAAATTTTAATATTGTTTGTTACCATAACTTAGCCTGATATATCTTTACTCGTAATCCATATTGCTTGGGATAGTACTTATAATATATCAATTACCTTTTTAAAAAGTCTTAATTGAATAACTTCATGAAGAATAACAAACTATCCCTATAAGATTAAAACAAATAGATTCTAAATGCATTGGTAATTCATTTAAACTTAGTTTGTAAATTGAGACGACCACTTTGGTGATCAAGGGCAGTAATAGACTAATGACTCTGCAGTTCCATCTCCAGCCCTTTGTATCATTATTTATTAATTATAATAATAATAACTATCATGTGTTGAGTTCTTGTAGCTGTTAGAAACTGTGTTATAAGCTTATGTGTATTACTTTATTTAATAATTACAACAGTTTTATAGATTACAAAACCAAAACTAGAAAACTTAATTAATTTTCCCAAGATCACAAAGGTAGGAATTGGCAGAGCCAGGATTTAAAACAGGTCTATCAATTTCCAATGGCTGTGTTTGTAAACTAGAGTCCAACAGATTCTTTTATTCCCCAACACCTAGTAAAGTTTCTGGGTGAGAAAAACAAGTAAAACCAGCAATAAGAAAACTTCATCCATCTGGTTGGCAAAAATAAAAAAGTGATGTCACCCAGTGCTGGCAAAGCTGTCAGGAACAGGCATTCTTCCACTGTGGATAGGAGTGTAAAATGCAGCAATATTTTTGGAAAGTAAGCTGGAAACATCTTTTAAATATACCTCTTTGCCCAGTAATCCACTTTGGGAAATCTTACGTTACAAAAAATAGGGACACCAATATGTACAGATGTATGTAAAAGGATATTTTTGGTGTCAAAACTTGGGTAGGGGGGTTATCGGATAAATATCTATCAATAAGGAAATGATTAAGTAAAGTTCAATAGGTCCATGCAATGGGATGTTAGGTAATTACTAAACAAAGTGAATGAGATACATATCCATGTTGCCCAGAGATGAGTCCATGGTGTAATGTTTATAGTATAATTCATTTTTTTAAAGACAAAAGAGATCAACAAGTAAAAAAGAACAATTGTGTACATGTTCACATGGGATGTGGAAGGATAGACACAGCTATTGATTGGCTAGCTATCTTGAGGGGATGAGAAAGCAGTGGATGAAGTAACATTTTGTACTTTTTTTTTTTTTGAGATAGGGTGTCACTTTGTCACCCAACTTGGAGTGTAGTGGTGTGATCACAGCTTATTCTAGCCTCGTACTTTTTCTTCATACGATTTGGGTTGTTTCGCTTACTTTTGAGATCCGAAATATTAATCTAGACTTTTAAAAGGCAGGGATGGCTAATTGGTGAGGACAGTCCTTCCTATTTCTCTCTGCAGTACAATTGATGTGGAGTGACTGGCCAACCTCCCTCCCCTCTTCTTCACTCAGAGTCCCCAGTGTGAATCCCAGGATCAGAGAGAACTCTGTGATCACGGGTGTCACCTCAGTCAGTACCAGTGGACCAGGGCTCACTCTCCTCCACTTGCCTCAATGCCTTGAAAGTAGACCCCGCTCCCCTTAACCTTGGTCTCCCAGATGAGACCCTCAGGCCATTCGCTGTTGCCCCTCATCCCAGGGATAGTGCAACACCGGCCCCCACAGACCAGCCCAAGCACTGCAAACATGCAGCAGCATTCTGATGAAGCTACTTCGTTTTTAAATATAAAGCGTTAAAGATCAGTCCAACTTTTACTGAAAGGAAGTAAGGTAAGTACCAAATACACAAGTATTCTTTTAAAATGCCGACGTCCTTAGATTATAAGAAAGTCAAGCATGTATCCATTAATATAAACTAGAAATAATCTGACTGATTAACCAAATTCTAGAAAAGATAAACCTCACAGGGAGTGATTGTCTTTTAGAAGGTTGTGCGGGCAATGATAGTAATGAGTTGAGAGTGAGGGGTCCTCTGTGGAGTGGGGCAGGGGCAGGGATAAGGCAAAGGCACATGAGGAAACCATGTGCCACACAGACTAAGGGGAGGATGTTGAATATAAACTTTATCTACTTAAAAAAAAAAAAAAAAAAAAAAAAAAAAGCCGGGCACATTGGCTCTTGTCTGTAATCCCAGCACTTTAGTAGGCCAAGACAGGCGGATCACGACGTCAGGAGATCGAGACCATCCTGGCTAGCATGGTGAAATCCCATCTCTGGTAAAAATACCAAAAAATTAGCCAGGCATGGTGGCGGGTGCCTGTAGTCCCAGCTACTCGGGAGGCTGAGGCAGGAGAATGGCGTGAACCCAGGAGTCAGAGCTTGCAGTGAGATGAGATCGCCACTGCACTTCAGCCTGGGCCACAGAGCAAGACTTCGTCTCAAAGAAAAAACAAAAAGAAAAAAAAAACAAGAAGGCCTGATTAGTTCTATGTCCCAGAAAGAAGTAACTTTTTTGATTTCCTCTGTCCTGCACTAAATAACTCTATTCCAGAATTCAGGCTACTGCTATAACTTGGGCTATCACATGAGTAAGTAAGCCCCTGTGAAGATGTTTCTTGACTCATTAATTTTAGGAATGCTATGTATGCGTGTATATTTTTAATGAATAAATAAGTGAATGAATGACTATCTTGAGAATACAGTCACCATATTTTTATTAGTAATCTATTGGAAAATGTAAGCTGAGTTCCAAACAAATTTGGGATACAACTCACTCATCAGTGTAAGACCCCTTGTACCAAATGTAACGAATGAGTCATGAGCTACAGAACAATTTGGGGAAAATAACAAAAATATTACCTTCTTATTAGTTTCCTAAGGCTACTGTAAAAATCACAAATTTGGTGCCTTAAAACAATAAAAATTTCACAGTTCTAGAGGCCAGAAGTTCAAAATCAAGGTGTAGGCAGGGCCACACTCCCTCAGAAGGCTCTAGGGAAGAATTGTTCCTTACTTATTCCAGCTTCTGGAAGCTCCCAGAAATCCTTGGAATTCTTTGGCTTGAGAAAGAATTCCACTCCACCCTCTGCCTCTGTCTTCACATGGCTGTCTCTATGAATCTCCCTTGTTGGATATCCCTCTCCTTTCTCTTTTAAAGTCACCAGTTACTGGATTTAGGTCCACCCTAAATCCAGGATGATTTCACCTTGAAATTCTTAATTAATTTCATCTGCAAAGACCTTATTTCCAAATGAGGTCACAGTCTGAGGTTTCAGATGGAAATGAATTTTGGGGAGACACACTTTACCCACTCATTCTTCAAATGTGAATTCAATCAATGTGGATAAGAAAATAAGATGAGTCATCTACAGGAGTACTTCACTATTCCCAGTGAGAATAAGATGTTTCCCCCATCTCACTTAGGGAGAGGAATGTCTTCTAACTCTGAGCAGAGAAATCATAATGTAAGTTGGTAACATTTGTGCTGTCCAGTTATTCATAATATTTAGAGTTGCATCAACAAAGATAGTGATGTTCATGAAAACCAGAGGAGGGAGATTCTGAAAACCTCAGGGTAATTTTGGTACCATCCGAGAAAAAGAATGTTCTGATCACAATTACCTTTATTAGTTACCTAGGCCAGAATCTCCCAAGCTGATTTTCATGGAAAACTAATTCTATGAGATGTTAATAGGTACATGCAGGCACACGCAAGCGCGCGCGCGCACACACACACACACACGGAATCTTGTGCTCAACACCCACAAAACTGCATTTGTGAGGAGCAATGCTGAGGACCTGTCCTGCCCATGTGACCTCACCACAGGAACAGTGGTTTGGGGGACCTGCTCTAAGCAACCAGCCATGCTCTCTCCCCAATCCCACGCTCTTGCTGCAGCTCTCTACTCGTGTAAAATGTGCGCTTGTTTCACGTGTTTGCAAACTCTTAACAAAAGATTGAAAATTTCAAAGCATTTAGTCTCTCCCCCTCAGGGAACTGAAGAAAGCTGTTCTCCTAAGAGAATAGTATTCATCCTAATAGATAGTTAAATTGCAGCATATACTTTAAATCACACAATTTACTTCTTAAATAATTTTAAAGTCCTAAAATGATTTTGAAAACTGTGGACCTAATGTGAAGCATTCTGAACTTCCACCTCTTTGAATGTTCGCTAATAGTAGAATGGATTTATATGTGTGTCTCACTTAAAAGTTGAAACTCCAGGCTTCTCGTGCACACACCCATGCACACTTACACACACCATATAGTCCTCAACAGGTGCCACACTGACCTCCTCACTGCCAGGAATACCTGTTTTCAAGCAGGAAGACACAGTGTGTCAGAATAGAAACAAATGAACAAGGGTAAGAACCCATGAACCACCAATGAGCAAGAACAGAGCAACAGAAGTGGGGCATGAGGGAAACACCATCAAAAACCCCACGACTTAGTAAAAATCTATTACATTTGGGTGCACCTTTAAATTTCTAAAGAGTTTTCTCACCTTTCATCACAATTTAGATCCATTCTCATCATTAACCCTAAAGGCCTCGGCAACTTGAGGCCACTACCTTTTGGCAGACTACAGTAGAGGTAAACTATCGTAAATGGTTAGTTTTATCAAGTACGCTGATACCTGGGTGGAATGTGTTTCAGAAAGAAACGGTCATCAGGTTTGGGGGCAGAAGTGTGACAGACATGTCAGGCACTAAATAAAAGTTTGTTGGATGGATGCATGGATGGATGGATGGGTGGGTGGATGGATGGATGGATGGATGGATGAACAAATAAATGGAGGGACTTGTGAAAACAATCCCAGGAAGACAGAAGGCTGCTGAAGCTTTCAATGACATAATAGTGTTTAATGAGCTCTGTGTTGGACCATGACTTACACAGGTTTGCTTTTTAAAAACTAGAATAGGTTTAACTGTTCATTACCAAAATTATCAGGTAATTAGAACAATGTGTCTTCAGTCTCACAGTGACTTCATGTCATTATGTGTCTATATGTGTGTGTGTATGTGTGTGTGTACTAATGATCTGGATCTATGTGTAAATATTTGCCATTTCCAGATTGATTTGTAATTATAGTCACAAGTCACTTAACAACAAGAATATATCCTGAGAAATATATTGCTGGTTGATTTTGTCATTGTGTGAACATCAGAGTGTACCTACACAAACTCAGATGTTACTGCTTGCTACACACCTAGGCTATATGGCATACCCTATTGCTCCTAGGCTACAAAACTGTGTAGCATGTCACTGTACTTAGTGCTGTAGGCAATTACAACACAATGGCAAGTATTTGTGTATCTAAACATATCTAAGCAAAAAGGTAGAGTAAAAATAGGATATGAGATAATAAAGGGTACATTTATATAGGACACTTATAAAAGGAGCTTGAAGGACTGGAAGTTGCACTAAGTCGGGGAGTGAGTGGTGAGCGAATGTGAAGGCCTGGGGCATTACTATACACTACTGTAGACTACTGTATAAACGCTGTACACAGGCTACACCAAATTCGTTTTATAAAAATTTCTTCAATAATAAATTAATCTTAGCTTGCTGTAACTTTTTTACTTTATAAGCTTTTTAATTTTTTTGACTTTGGGACTCTTGTAATAACACTCAGCTTCAAACACAAACATATCGTACAACTATTCAAAATATTTTCTTTCTTTATAAGCCTATTTTATAAGCATGTTTCTGTTTTAGTTTCTTTTTTTTTTTTTCTGTTTAAACTTTTTGTTAAAAACTATAACACAAACACACACATTAACCTAGGCCAACACGGGGTTGGGATCATCAGTATCACCGTCTCCACCTCCCATCTTGTCCCACTGGAAGATCTTCAGGGGCAATAACATGCAAGGAGCTGTTTTCTCCTGTGATAACAATACTTTCTTCTGGAATATCTCCTGAAGGACCTGCCCAACTGTTTACAGTTAACTTTTCTTATAAATAGAAGGACTACACTCTAAAATAATGATAAAAAGTAGAGTATGGTAATCTTAAGGGACCACCTCATATACGCGGTCCATTATTAACCAAAACTTCATTGTGCAGCACATGATTACATAGTACTATTCCTGGATTTATTTGTAAGTATATTTGTTATTCCTTGGATGATGATTAAGCTACCACCATATTTCAGAAAGTTACCTCTAACTTGATGGTTTTTAAGAATACTTACACAGCAAGTCTCCTTGCTATTAATTAAGCTAAGAATATTTTTAACCTTACAATCATATCAATTCAAAAAGACACTGAGCACTACACTTCTGTATACTGGGTAGATGATAAACAGATTTCAAGGCAGTGTAGCCAAGGCTGGGCACCTGGGAGTTTTGGTTCTAGTTCTGGATGTGTGAATTGGGTAGATGGCTTAGCCTATCTGGATCTTAGTGTCCTCACAAGTAGAATCCTGTGGAGTGGATTAGAATAACTTCTTAAATGGTATTAAGAAATATTTTCGTATAGCAAAAAAGTAGTATAATAAACAGCATGTACCTAAAGCCCAAGCTTTACAAATGTATTGGTACCCCTGTGAACCAGACTCATTAAAAAGGTCCAGAATTACAAAGGGAGGTCCAGGATGAAGCCTGCCCTGCAGAGCAAAGGCACACATACCTATGACTAGAAATTGCAGATACAGGATTCTAGACAGAGATCTCCCATTTGTAATTACATTTTTGCAAAGGCACAGACACTTAAGAGGTAAAATAAAAGATGTATGTGCTGGTCCATTCTAAAAAAGATACAAAGTCACTGAGGTAAAACTTGCTAAAGGTTATCCAAAATATGTTTCACCACCTCATGCCCAACTATGTCCAAGCTTTAAAAGAAAAGGCTAAATATTCCCCAAGATTGGTAGAGAGGATCCCTTTGGAGAGCGTTGTTAGAGTGCTGAGCCTCCTCCACTTGCCATGGGTGGTAGGTCCTCTCCAACCTACTCCATGTGAGGGCCACTTGACAAGATTCCCTGGAGCCTGGAGGACACAGAGGCTGATAATGCCTGGAGGTGCCAGGAGGGGAGTTTCAAGGATGGGCTGCAGTACCTCTGACCATAGGAAGATATGGTTCCTAAAGCCAGAAGGGGCCCCATGGAAGATAGCAAGCTTGCAGCATCCAAAAACAACTCTACCCAAAAGGTCTATCTGCCGGGCTAGGTGACCCAGCACAGAGGGTCTGTGTGGGGTGTACCACCAGAGGCAGGAGTAGCAGATGGTGTCAGAGAAAGGTACAGAGGCAGATTCCCTCAGGGAGAAGAGGTCTCCAAATAGCTCCAGATGTGTTCTCACATCACACGGGCATCTGCCACTGCAAGAGGTCATCAACCCAAACTGCAAACTGAGCCAGTCAAGTAAGAGGTATCTGTCCTCTCTCCTTCCTGCCCCACAGCACCTTGAAGATCAGGGACAGCACAGAGCAGGTCAGAGCAGTGTAGAAGAGGCTGACACTGCAAGTGTCTGAGCCTGTCAGGTTCAAGCCAGGCAAGGGCAGGGATGCTTTCATTTGAATGAGTGATTAAAGCTTTTGTTTAGATCACTCTGAACATTTTAAGGGCTTTTAAAGGAGGCTATAAATTAATACCTAAAAGCGACATCAACATTTATGGGATGTGCTCAAAATATCAGTAAAGGATTGGGAAGGGAGATCTCTACATGGCACATGTGAAAAAAGTGGCATGAGAACATAAAATTATTTTTAATGACATCTGCCCCACCAAGGCCAAATGTTAAATAAATATTTTGCCAAATTGGCTTAGATCCTCCTTTAAAAAAAAAAATAAGGCATTACAGACACAGTAAAAGTCCCTCCTTCCCATTACCACTTACCTCCCTCCCTTCCCAGGCGCAACCTCTATTCTAAAGTTGGTGTGTACAGTTCCTGCCTGTGTTTTTATATTCTTCCAATATAATTATGTATTTGAAAACAGTATATAGTACGGGTTCGAAATTTTTAGCATGATATTTACAGTCCTTTCTAACTATAATTCTATGATATAGTGTAACTTTTTTATTTTAGTAAAATAATAAAAGTGAAGGGACTTTCCCAATTCCCTCTCCCTACACTTGTGCCTCACTGATCATGAAATACTGCAGCTCATGGAGTGATATACAGAGGCCCGTCTATCCTTAAAGAAAGAAAAAAAAACTATTAAGAGATGGGATCTCACTCTGTCACCCAGGTTGGAGTGCGGTGGCACAATCATAGCTCACTGCTGCCTCAAACTCCTGGGCTCAAGAGATAACTGCTGCCTCAGTCTCCTGAGTAGCTGGAATTCCAGGCATAAGCCACCTCGCTCAGCTCCGCAGTGCTAAATTAAAGGAAGAAAAGCAAGAGGGTTGCTTCGAGAAAGAACGCCCAGTGCAGACGCAGCAGGTATCCAGCAGAGGGCGATATCATCTAATAAAAGTGCACATGCCTGGGTGGTTGCTTGGAATAATTGAGCCACTGTATACCTTTAAGATAACTTTTAAGCTCTAGAAGATAAAATTCTTAGAAAACACAAGCCTGATCGTATGAATTATTTGCCCAAGGTCACAAAGCTAGTTAATATTTACCACTTCTGCCTTCCAGGTCAGTGCTCTGGTAGGTCTGTTGGCAGCCCTGCAAATGATTCAATAGATATAAGAAATCAAATTGGTCTAAATCAAATCACTGATAATGTTTGCACTTTTTATTATATGTGTTATGATTTTTTTGTGCCAGTTTTAAACCTGCAACATGCTCAACAGGGCGCTTTAGTCACCATCAAGATGATTTCAGAGTTTGAGGAAAGAGCGAGAGACAAAGAATTTGCAAGGGGATAAAATCTTTTTTTTTTTAATTTTATAGTCATTACCTCTTTTATTTTTTCAGTTTTTAAATTTTTATTATACTTTAAGTTCTAGGGTACATGTGCACAACATGCAGGTTTGTTACATATCTATACATGATACATGTGCCATGTTGGTGTACTCCACCCATTAACTCGTTTACATTAGGTATATCTCCTAATGCTATCCCTCCCCCCTACCCCCACCCCACGACAGGCCCCAGTGTGTGACGTTCCACTTCCTGTGTCCAAGTGTTTTCATTGTTCAATTCCCACATATGAGTAAGAACATGCGGTGTTTGGTTTTCTGTTCTTGTGAGAGTTTGCTGAGAATGATGGCTTCCAGCTTCATCCATGTCCCTACAAAGGACATGAACTCATCCTTTTTTATGGCTGCATAGTATTCCATGGTGTGTATGTGCCACATTTTTTAAATCCAGTCTGTCATTGATGGACATTTTGGGTTGGCTGCAAGTCTTTGCTATTGTGAATAGTGCCACAATAAACATACGTGTGCATGTGTCTTTATAGCAGCATGATTTATAATCCTTTGGGTATATCCCCAGTAATGGGATGGCTGGGTCAAATGGTATTTCTAGTTGTAGATCCTTGAGGAAATGCCACACTGTCTTCCACAATGATTGAACTAGTTAACACTCCCACCAACAGTGTAAAAGCATTCCTATTTCTGCACATCCTCTCCAGCACCTGTTGCTTCCTGACTTTTTAATAATCACCATTCT
>NW_016817902.1:0-3746 GCF_001698545.2 Rhinopithecus bieti | reverse complement strand
GAGCCACCGCGCCCGGCCAATGTAGTAGAGTTTCTTTTGTCTTTTTTTTTTTTTCCTTTTTGTGGAGAACGGGGTCTAGCTATATTACCCAGGCAGGTCTCGAACTCCTGGGCTCAAGCTATCCTCCCGCCTCTGCCTCCCTGAGAACTGGGATTACAGGCGTACTAAGGAGGAATTCAAGCTGGCTGCAGAAATTTGCATAAGTAACAAGGAGCCAAATGCTAATAACCAAGACAATGGGCAAAATATCTCCAGGGAATGTCAGAGATCTTCCTGGCAGCCCCTAACTTCACAGGCTCAGAGGCCTAGGAGGAATAAGTGTTTGCATGGGCTGGGTCCAGGGACTTGCTTCTTTTTGCTGTCACAGGACTTGGTGTCCTGTGTCCTAGCCATGGCTAAAAGAGGCTAATGTACAGTTCAGGTCATTGCTTCAGAGGGTGCAAACTTCAAGTATTGGGGGCTTACAAGTGGTGTTGGGACAGCAGGTGCACAGATGTCAATAATTGAGGTTTGGGAACTCCCACTTAGATTTCAGAAGATGTGTGGAAACACTTGGATGTCCAGGCAGAGGTGTGCTGCAGGGGTGGGGCCCCCATGTAGAACCTGTGCTAGAGCAGTGTGGAAGGAAAATGTGGGGTCAGAGCTCCTACACAGAGTCCCCACTGGGGCACTGCTTCATGGAGCTGTAAGAAGAGGGACACCATCCTCCAGACTCCAGAATGGTAGATCCACTGACACTTGCACTGTGTACCTGGAAAAGTCACAGACACTAAATGCCAGTCCATGAAAGAATCTGGGAAGGGAGTTGTACCCTGCAAAGCCACAGGGGCAGAGCTGCCAAGGCCATGGGAGCCCATTTTCTGTATTAGCATGACCTGAATTTGAGACATGGAGTCAAATGAGATTATTTGGGAGTTTTAAGATTTAATGACTGCCCTGTTGGATTTTTGATTTGCATAGGGCCTGTAACTTACTTTTTTTGGGCAATTTTTTCCACTTGGAATAGGTATATTTACCCAATGCCTGTACCTCCGTTGTATCTTGGAAGGAATGAACTTGTGTTTGATTTTACCATCTCATAGATGGAAGGGACTTGCCTTGTCTCAGATGAGACTTTGGACTTAGACTTTTGAGTTCATGCTGGAATGAGTTAAGACTTTGGGGGACTGCTGGGAAGACATGACTGTGTTTTGAAATATGAGGACATGAGATTTGGGAGGGACCGTGGGTGGAATAATGTGGTTTGGCTGTGTCCTCACCCAAATCTCATCTTGAATTGTAGTTCCCATAATCCTCACAACTACAATCCTCCAATTGTAGTTGGAGGGACTCGGTGTGAAGTGATTGGATCATGGGAGTGGGTTCCCCCATGCTGTTCCCATGATAGTGAGTGAGTCTCATGAGATCTGATGGTTTTATAAGCGTCTGGCATTTCCCCTGCTTGCACTCACTCCGTCCTGTCACCCTGTGAAGAAGGTGCCTGCTTCTCCTTTGCCTTCTGCCTTGATTGCTGGCCTCCCCAGCAATGCGAACTGTGAGTAAACTAAACCTCTTTCCTTCATAAATTACCCAGTTTCAGGCATTTCTTCGCAGCAGTGTGAGAATGCACTAATACACTAATTACATCTTTCTATTGTTTATTTAAATTCTTTCTCCACTTTTGATTGGTTGACAAAATTTTGTTTGTTCTCTTTTATCTACAGCAATTTAGAGTTTCTAATCTTGTTTCCAGTCACTAAGATCATACTTAAGAAGTTTGAAATTGAAGTATAACATACTTAAAGAAAATTGTTCACATCAAAATTCTATAGCATGAGGAATTTTTAGAAAGTGTGCACACTATGTAATCAGTACCCTAGAAGACTTCCTATTGTTCTTCAGTTGCTGTTCCTCCCTCAAAGATAGCCCTAAATCTTGATAAGCATTTTTGAGCCTCTACTTTCTATTTCATCAGTATGTATAATCCATAAAGAAAATAAAAACTTTAGCTTTTCTAAACATTTGTATTTATCCTCTTCTATGCTACAAGACCTGGGTTTTGATAATATTAGTAATTCTTGCATTTTGGTTACAAAGTTTTAAAAATATGATTTTAAAAGTTCCTTGTGCCTCTTATCTATTCTGAACAGTTGCATTACACTCTAGAAGTATACTGTCACCCTTATTTTGATGTAGTTCTTGGTTTTTATCTGTTGCTTTTCTGTAGTGTGTTTTATGGCTAAGGTCTTTCTCCTTTTTAGGTATACACATATACTTGTTTTATTTGGCTGGAGTATATAATTAATAATTTTTATAAAAGTTACAATTTTGCCAGTATATTTTCTGAATCCTTGAGTAACTTAAGAAATGCTTAGTTTGACTTCATGTGTAAATGATAATTTGGCTTGTTAAAGCATTAAAGCTTCACTGTATTCTTTTTAGAACAATATAGATATATCTTCATCAAGTTCTAGTTCTTAGCATTTTGTACAACAAATTCAGCATATATTTGTTTCTCTTTCCTTTTTAATGAACTTGTTTAAGCATTCCAGAAGTTCTCAATATTTTTTAGAATTAACCTTTGAATTTAGAAATACCAGGATATATATACTAATTTCTTATTTTAGTATTCCTTTTTAGTGCTTAGGTGGCACTTTTCTTCTGAAAATTCAAGTATTTCTCAAATAGCACTTCTCAAATACATCCTATTTGTTTTTTGCTTTACTTTCTCAAATTGGACTTTCAAAATGACTGCTTTGGTAGTTGCATGTATGAAGTTTTAAAATTGTCTCTCATTGAATTTCATATTATGGTAGGGATATTTTACTTTCCTAAGAATTTTAAAAGTTTCTGGCTATACATTTTTACCAGCATGCATTTATACATATGCAGCATTACCTTCAATATCACAAAAGATACTCAGGTTTTTGGCAACATTTTCTTCTCTTCCTTGCATTCATGTTGCTTCCTTGGGAAACCATTTGTTTTGCTTGTATAGGGTGCCTTCTGTCTTCCATGCTGTTTTCTTTAAATGCCTGGTGATTTTTAGTCATCTCTTTCTGTATTGTTTATATATTAATATCTAGAGTAGTCAACATGAGTAGCTGATAAAGAGTACTCAGCAATGGTGGGTCCCTCTTCCTCTAGCCATGAATGGAAGTGTTGTCTGTAGAGTCTTAGTAGGGTGATACGATTTAGAACATCTTATTTTTACTTTTTATTTTTTTGCGTTAATGATTCTGTATTCTTTATTGCTGAACGGTAAAGAATGTAGATTCTCTTCTATTTTAGAATGCGCAGGTAGTCATAATAACTAGGCATGTCTTGTGTACCAAACGTAAGTATATTGCATATGCCAACCTACTTGATTGCCGATCTCCTGACAATCTGGTGAGGTAGACCACCACCAATAGTGGGGATTATTATCCCCACTTTAAAGATGAGGAAAAGAGGCCCATGAGAGGCAGGAGAATAGGGAATGAGGGTAAGCAAGGGATAAGGCAGAAGTAAAAGAACAGCAGGTGCAGCCAGTTCTGGGCAGGATCTGGCAGCACTCAGGCCACAGCCTCCCTCCTGAAATAACAAGACTGTCTCCACTTCAGCCTCTGATTCGCCACGAGCTGCCTCCACTTCAGCCTCTGATTGGTCGTGGGACAATAGGATGTAGCCAATTGGAGGCCTCTGTAGGACAGCTGAGGGTGTTGCCATTTTTTTTTATATATACTTTAAATTCTAGGGTACATGTGCACAACGTGCAGGTTTGTTAA
>NW_016817901.1:0-2198 GCF_001698545.2 Rhinopithecus bieti | reverse complement strand
AATGTCCTTCCAAATACCACTTTGCAGATTCCATGAAAACAGTGTTAGCAAACTGCTCTTTGAAAGAAAGGTGTATCTCTATGAGATGAATTCAATCAACACAAGGAACTTCCTCAGAAAGCTTCTTTCTAGTGTTTATCTGAAGATATTTCCTTTTCACTCTAGGCTTGAAGGCGTTCACAAATATCCCTTCCAGTTTGCACAAAACAATGATAACAAACACTAAATGAAAAGAAAGGCGTAACTCTGTGAGATGAATTGACGCATCAAAAAACAATTTTGCAGAAAGTTTCTTTCTCTCGAATCTGAGGATATTTCCTTTTTCACTGTAGGACTCAATGCGCTCCCAAATATCAATTTGCAGATTCCAAAAAAACAGTATTAGCAGTGCCCCATGAAAAGAAATGTACAGCATTGTGAATGGAATTCACACATCACGAAGCAGTTTCTTAGAAAGCTTATTTCTACTTTTTATCTGGTGATAATTCCTTTGTCACCATGGGCTTCAATGCGATTCAAACTGTCCCTTCTCGGATTCCCCAAAAACGGTGCTACTCAATTGATCCACGAGAAGAATCGTGTAACACTGTGAGGTGAATTAGCACATCACAAAGCAGTTTCTCAGAAAGCTTATTTTTGGTTTTTATCTGAGGATATTTCCTTTGTGAACATAGGCATCAATGCGTTGCCAAAAATCCCTTTTCAGATTCCACCAAAACAGTGTGAGCAAACTGCTCAATAAAAAGAACAGTGTAACACTGTAAAATGAATTCACACGTCACCAAACAGTTTCTCAGAAAGATTCTTCCTAGTTTGTATCTAAGGATATTTTCTTTTCCACTATAGGCCTCAATGGGCTCCCAAATATCCCTTTGCAGATTAAACAAAAACAGTGTTAGCAAACTGCCACATGAAAAGAAAGGTGTAAATCTGTAAGATGAATTCACACAAATCAAAGAACTTTCTTAGAAAGCTTCTTTCTGGTTTATATCTGAGGATATTTTCTTAGTCACCTTGGACTTCAATGCAATCCAAAATATCCTTTCTCAGATTTCCCCAAAACAGTGTTACCAAACTGTTCCAAAAAAAAGGATGGTGTAACTCTATGAGATGAACTCAAACATCACAAAGCAGTTTCTCAGAAATATTCTTTCTAGTTTTTAATGAGGATATTTCTTTTTTCATCATAGGTCTCAATGTGCTCAAAAATATTCCTTTGCATATTCCAGGGAAACTGTGTTTGCAATCTGCTCCATGAAAATAAAGGTGTAACTCTGTGGGATGAATTAACACCTCACAAATCAGTTTCTTGGAAACCTTTTTTCTAATTTTTATAAAATGGTATTTCCATTGTCACCAAAACTTCAATGCACTATGAAATATCCCATTGAAGATTCCAAGAAAACTGTGTTAGCAAAATGCTCAATGAAATCAACAGTGTAACTCTGTGAGACGGATTCACTCATCACAATGCAGTTCTCAGAAAACTTCTTCTTGGTTTTTCTTTCTGAGGATATTTCATTTGTCTTCGTAGTCTTTAATGCGCTCCCCAATATCCTACTGCAGATTCCATGAAAACAGTGTTGGCAAACTTCGCAATGTAAAGAATGATGTAACTCTGTGTGATGAATTCACACATCACAGAGGAGTTTCTAAGAAAGCTTCTTTCAGTTTTTATCTGAGGATATTTCATTTTTCACTGTAGGCCTCGAAGTGCAACCAAATATCTCTTTGCAGATTCCACGAAAAGAGTGTTAACAAACTGCTCCATGAAAAGAACGGTGTAACTCTGTGGGATGAATTCAGACATCACAAAGAACTTTCACAGACAGCTACTTTCTAGTTATTATCTGACAGCATTTCCTTTGTCAACTTACGGTTTATTGCAGTCCAGAATATCCCTTCTGAGATTCACCAAAAACTGTGCTACCAAACTGCTACATGAAAAGAATCAGGTAACTGTGTGAGATGAATAAACACATCAGAAAGAGGTTTCTCAGAAAACTTCTTTCTACTTTTTATATGAGGATATATCCTCTGTCACCATAAGCTTTAATGCGCTCCAAAATATCAGATTGCAGATTCCAAGACAACAGTGTAAGCAAATGGCTCAATGCAAAGGACAGTGTAACTCTGTGAGCTGAATTCACACATCACAAAACAGGTTCTCTGAAATCTTTTTTCTAGGTTTTATCTGA
>NW_016817900.1:0-485 GCF_001698545.2 Rhinopithecus bieti | reverse complement strand
CTTTTGTCACCGTAACCTTCAATGCACTCCCAAATATCCTATTGCAGATCCCACAAAAGCAGTGTTATCAAACTGCTCAATGAAAATAGCAGTGTACCTCTGTGAGAAGATTTCACTGATCCAAAAGTAGTTTCTCAGAAATCTTCTTTCTAGTTTAAATATGAGAATATTTCCTTTTTCATCATAGTCTTGAATGTGCTCCCGAATAACTGCTCTCAGATACCACAAAAACAGTGATGGCGATCATCTCAATCAACAAAAATGTTATAGTCTGAGATGAATATAGACATCACACAACCGTTTCTGAAAAGCTTCTCCAAAGTTTTAATCTGAAGTTATTTCCTTTTTCACCATAGGCCTCTAGGAGCTCTCAAATATCCCTTTACAGATTTCAGAAAAACAGTGCTACCAAACTGCTCATAGAAAAGAAAGGTGTAACTCTCCCTGATGAATTCACCCATCACGAGGAAATTTCTCCGAATGCA
>NW_016817899.1:0-484 GCF_001698545.2 Rhinopithecus bieti | reverse complement strand
CATTTGTCACCATAGCCTTCAATGCACTCCAAAATATCCTATTGCAGATCCCTCCAAAGTAGTGTTATCAAACTGCTCAATGAAAACGCCAGTGTACCTCTGTAAGAAGAATTCACCCATCCAAATGTAGTTTCACAGAAAGCTTCCTTCTTGTTTAAATATGAGAATATTTCCTTTTTCATCATAGTCTTCAATGTGCTCCCAAATAACTGCTCTCAGATACCATAAAAACAGTGATGGTGATCTTCTCAATCAACAAAACGTTACACTCTGAGATGAATATAGACATCACACAACCGTTTCTCAAAAAGCTTCTCCAAAGTTTAATCTGAAATTATTTCCTTTTTCACCATAGGCCTCTAGGAGCTCCTGAATATCCCTTTGCAGATTCCAGAAAAACATTGCTACCAAACTGCTAAAAGAAAAGAAAGGTGTAACTCTTTCTGATGAGTTCACCCATCACAAGGAAATTTCTCTGAAAGCT
>NW_016817898.1:4661-8079 GCF_001698545.2 Rhinopithecus bieti | reverse complement strand
CCCGGCTAGTTTTTTGTATTTTTTTAGTAGAGACGGGGTTTCACCGGGTTAGCCAGGATGGTCTTGATCTCCTGACCTCGTGATCCGCCCGCCTCGGCCTCCCAAAGTACTGGGATTATAGTCTTGAGCCACCGCGCCCCGCCTAAAATTTTCTAATTGAGTAATAAAATAACATAAAATATCATTGCCATATCTATTTTCATCTAGGCTTGCTCCTGTTACATTTTAGTTTAACAGTTTTGCATTTTACATTTAGGGCTATGATCCATTTTGAGTTAATATTTGTGAAGGGTGTAAAGTCTGTGTCTAGGTTCACTGTTTTGCATGTGGAAGTTCAGTTGTTCGATTGTTTCCATTTGTTGAAAAGACTATCACTGCTCTATTGTGTTGACTTTGCTTCTTTGTCAAAGATTGACTACTTGACTACTATATTTGTGCGGGTCTATTTCTGGTCTCTCTAGATCTATTTGTCATTATTATTTGTCATTGATCTATTTGTCTATTTTTTCACCACTTATTGTCTCCTTCAACTTCTCTTTTGCTGGTTCTTCCTGCTCTCCTTCATCATTCTACGAGGATATCTCAGGACTCAGTTTGTTTGTTTTTGTTTTTTTGTTTTTTTGGGTTTTTCTGACAGTGTTGCTCTGTCCGCCAGGCTGGAATGCAGTGGCATGATCTCGGTTCACTGCAACCTCTGTCTCCTGAGCTCAAGCAAGTATCCTGCCTCAGCCTCCTGAGTAGCTGAGATTACAGGTGTTTGCCACCACGCCCTGTTAATTTTTGTATTTTTAGTAGAGACAGGGTTTCACCATGTTGGGCCAGGCTCGTCTTGAACTCCTGATCTCAGATGATCCACCCGCCTCTGCTTCCCAAAGTGCTGGGATTACAGGCATGAGCCACCATGCCCGGCCCACTTATGATCATTTTAAAAACACACTATATAACTTATTTATTTTGTGTATTGTCTGCCTTCCCTATGAGAATGCAAACTCCATGAGGGCAAGATATTTGTTTACTGTCAGATTACTAATACCTAGAAGAGATATGGGTGACATTCAATAAATATTTGCTGAAAATACATTAGAATACAGATTTCGTTATCCCATTTCACAGATTAGAAAATAAAATTCGGAAAGGTCATTGAGTTTCCCAGGGACACAACACAATAAACACCAAGAGTGAAGCTCAGATATTCACATTTCCTGCCTAGATCTTCCAGGGAGACTTAGAGGAAGACAGTGTAGTTGAGGAGGGCAAGGAGGCAAATTAGGCTGAAATGTGGAAAGGGAAAGGACTCTAAGGGAAGTGGAATGGTTCTTGCTACCAAAACAAACAGCTTTCACCAAAAGAACCATGTATCTGACTAGAATTTCTTTCTTTCTTTCTTTTTATTTTTTATTTTTTTGAGACAGTGTCTCACCCTGTTGCCCAGGCTGGAGTGCAGTGGTGTGATCTCCGTTCATTTCAACCTCTGCCTCTTGGGTTCAAGCAATTCTCCTGCCTCAGTCTCCTGAGTAGCTGGAATTAGTGCCACCAAGTCTGGCTAATTTTTTTTGTACTTTTAATAGAGACCCGGTTTTGCCATGTTTGCCAGGCTGATCGCGAACTCCTGATCTCAGATGATCTGCCCAACTCAGCCTCCCAAATTGCTGGGATTATAGGTGTGAGCCACTGCGCCTGGCAGACTAGAATTTCTCTAATACCCACATCCAAGGGTAGCAATACATTTAATTTGCATTAGGGAATATTTCCTGGGCATTGGTACCATTGTTCACACAAATTATTTTACATGAAAAACATCCTCCATTTACTCTGAAATATGCACTTCCCATTTTCCCCAGGAAGTAGTACCAATTACAAGCATAATATTTGTAACAGTTATCTCTGGCAACTCCCCATGTCCTCAGAGTGTCTCTATATTGAGTTTTTTCTGCCTCTCCCTATACTGTAAAAATCACTTTCATATTATATGCTCAGTTTCACCCTATTAATACCCATGTATTTTCATAGACCCTTCCTTTTTCCAGAAAACTGAAATAATGAGGAATACTTTTCTTTCTTTTTTTTTTTTTTGAGACGGAGTCTCACTCTGTCATCCAAGCTGGAGTGCAGTGGCACGATCTTGACTCACTGCAACCTCCGCCTCCCGGATTGAAGCTACTCTCCTGCCTCAGCCTCCTGAGTAGCTGGAATAACAGGCGCCCGCCACTACGCACAGTTAATTTTTTGTATTTTTAGTAGAGACGGGGTTTCATCATGTTGGCCAGGCCGGTCTCGAACTCCTGACCTCGTGATTCACCCGCCTTGGCCTCCCAAAGTGCTGGGATTACAGGTGTGAGCTAGCGCACCCGGCCGTGAGGAATACTTTGACCTCAGACACACATGTATAGAAATACTGGTTCCAAGTTCTATAACTTGTGTGAGCTTGAGGAAGTTATTTATATTATTTAACCTCCCCACTCCTCAACCTCTGCATCTATAAGAAAGGCAAATGATTGTAAGTAACAATTACACCTACACCTTAGGCTTGCTTTGTTCGTTTACGTATGAAAAATCATTAAATACTTGATTTAATGGCTGATAATAAATTGTAGATATTACTATCGTTCTAGTGATTTCCATTATTAGTTTCCAGGGAATTACAAAGATCAGAACTTTGGAGATTTGTTAAAAATATACCCACATCCAATGGTACGTTAAGGAATGTACCCTTGTACATTGTCTTGCCTCCACTCTTAGGCAAGACAGATGATCGCTTGCAAGCCTCAGTGCTTCAACTTAAAATTGGGAAAAGAATACTTTACTTAGAGAATCGTGGTAAGGGCTCAGGCTTACATTTAAAGGTATTCATTGAGGGCAAAGCAGTATGGATTCATTGACGAGCAAGAACAGACACTGTTCCTGTCCAAATGCAACTTACATTCCAGGGAGACCGACATCAATCTAGTTATTACACTTACAAATGTAAAATTGGCATCAATCTAGTTATTACACTTACAAATGTAAAATTGGCAACGGAAGAAAGCTCATGGTACTATGAGGAATATAGGACTTTCATTAATGCAGTTTAAGGAAGTCTTTCCTAAAGAAAAAATAGTTTCCCTGAGATCCAATCACGAACTAAAGATAACTAACTAGGCAAAGCCAAACGCAAAGCTTTTCAGCTAGAGGGAACCTCAGGTGCAAAGTCCAGTCGTGAGAGAGACTGATGTGTGGAGTTCATGGAGTATGAGGCATAGGCTGAAGGAGACAGCAAACCATGATTTGCAGATGAAGAAGCATTTAAAAGTTAGACACGCACGGCATTTCAGGAATTTATATATAAGAAGTGTTATAGAAGATAACACCTCTAAAATGTGTAGTATATATATCAGGTTCTTTTTTTTTTTTTTTTTTTTTTTTTTTTTTTTTTTTTTTT
>NW_016817898.1:0-1793 GCF_001698545.2 Rhinopithecus bieti | reverse complement strand
TTTTTTTTTTTTTTTTTTTTTTCCTTCCCTCTGTAGCTCTTAGACGAAGAATGTGATTTTTTGTCATTAGGAACTGAATGGAGTGGTCATAATCTTAGGGAGGAAATCCAAAGATTTGAAGCAGGGCTTGGAAAGAAATTAGACTAAATGGGAATATGCGGGCTGGATCAGGGAAGAAGGGAGGTGGCTCCAAAAGAGGGGAAGATATGTTTTAATTGGAAAATGATGAGAGAAATTGGAGCGGTTGGGAACTAATCTTTAATTCTTGGCTTGTAGATGTCGTCCAGTGAAGAGTTTTGGTTTCTTGGTTTTCTAAAAAATTTATTAAGGTGTACTAGTCAATGAACACATTTGACATCAACTCACAAATTTAATTCATCGATAAATGCCAACAAAGATAAACATAAAGAAAACTATAGCTGCTCAAATTATATAAAAATGATGAAACCAAAGATTTAAAAAATCTTAGGGAGGCAGAGGCAGGCGGAACACTCCAGGTCAGGAGTTGGAGACCAGCCTGGCCAGCAGGGTGAAATTCTGTCTCTACTAAATTAAAATGATTGCCAGTCAAGATGTCAATGTCAGTCCTGAAAAGTGGCAAGATTCTTGAGACTTTTTCATGTGTGATCATGGTTTAGATTTTAATCAAGGTTCAGAAAACTTAAAACAATCTGTGAGTGTTGGACATTCCTAAGTGGCGTGCTGCTTATGTGGAATTGTGGACACAGCGTTAGCATTAAACAGTCTTAACAAAGAGAAGTACTATAGAAGGTAATAAGAACAGTGGACTCTAGAAAAATCTCTGCCAAGTCTGTCGAATAACAATGTTAGGAAGTTGTTTTCTGTATGTAGTTGTTAACACGTTCGCCTCACACGCTGAAAGTTCTCTGGTTAGATACCAGATGGAAATGCCTCCTAAGACTATTTCTCCTTCCCAACACTTTCCATCATCGCCCTGCCATACCTTTCACCTTTTCAGGAATATTCAAATGAATTTATTAAAGTTTATTCAGTGCCCCGCCGGGCGCGGTGATTCACGCCTGTAATCCAGCACTTTGGGAGGCCGAGGCGGGCGGATCACATGAGGTCAGGAGTTTGAGACCAGCCTGGCCAACGTGGTGAAATCCCTTCTCTACTAAAAAATACAAAAATTAGCCTGGCGTGGTGGCCGGCGCCTGTAATCCCAGCTATTGAGGAGGCTGAGGCAGGAGAACCGGGCAGGCCGATTTTGCAGTGAGCCGAGACCGCCACTGCATTCCAGGCTGGGGGACAGAGTGAGACTCCATCTCAAAAACAAAAACAAAACAAACAAACAAAACAAACAAACAAAAAAAACACACAAATAAAATAAAGTAAAGTTTATTTAGTGCTCAATGTCAGGATTTAACACCTGGACGTGAAGAAGAAAGAACCACATAGTTAGCTTAAGGCAACACAAGGCTTACGTTAAGAGAGAGCGCGCGGGCGCGTGCGCGCGCGCGCGCACACACACACACACACACACACACACACACACAGAGCTGTCCATTTGAGGATCCTAGGAAAAGTGGCATTTTGCCCCTGAAGAAGGAAAGTCTTTTTGAGTAAAGAATATGTACCTAGCCGGGCGCGGTGGCTCAAGCCTGTAATCCCAGCACTTTGGGAGGCCGAGACGGGTGGATCACGAGGTCAGGAGATCGAGACCATCCTGGCTAATATGGTGAAACCCCATCTCTACTAAAAAATACAAAAAAACTAGCCGGGCGAGGTGGGCGAGGTGGTGGGCGCCTGTAGTCTCAGCTACTCGGGAGGCT
>NW_016817897.1:0-336 GCF_001698545.2 Rhinopithecus bieti | reverse complement strand
TACTGTGTGTGTCTGGGTGCTGTGTGTGTCTGGGTGCTGTGTGTGGGGTGCGCTGTGTGTGTCTGGGGTTCTGTGTGTGCGTCTGGGGTGCTGTGTGTGCGTCTAGGGGTGCTGTGTGTGTGTCTGGGAGTGTTGTGTGTGTGTCTGGGGTGCTGTGTGTGCGTCTGGGGTGCTGTGTGTGCGTCTAGGGGTGCTGTGTGTGCGTCTAGAGGTGCTGTGTGTGCGTCTGGGAGTGCTGTGTGTGCGTCTGGGGTGCTGTGTGTGTGTCTGGGAGTGCTGTGTGTGCGTCTGGAGGTGCTGTGTGTGCGTCTGGGAGTGCTGTGTGTGCGTCTGTGG
>NW_016817896.1:0-284 GCF_001698545.2 Rhinopithecus bieti | reverse complement strand
CATTACTGTAGTTGGTACCATTTCTGATCAGTGTGGAAATGGGAGGTAGAGGAGAATATTCTATGTTCTGGCTTACAGATATCAGAAATATGACTACCATGTAGTAGAACAGATTCACTAAACCACCCTTCCAAACACATATCCAAATGAGTGTCATTCCATGTAGTTCCTGTGAGCAGACTACACACTTATTCTAATTGTCTTGCCATTGCTCAAAGTAATTTGGAACTACACTTTCTAAAATGCCTTCAGAAATAATTTAGTTGTAGGTGCAAAATAATTGG
>NW_016817895.1:0-2200 GCF_001698545.2 Rhinopithecus bieti | reverse complement strand
TCTGTTCATATCCTTTGCCCACTTTTTGATGGGGTTGTTTTTTCTTGTAAATTTGTTAAAACACTTTTATTAGTGGTACTAATCAAGGCAGAGTTATTTAAGTAATGAAACAACGTTGATATTAGAGCCAAATCAAACTGATTTGGAAACACAGATAGCTATATATTATAGCTGCATATGACCTACGTGCATAGAAGCCTAGGTAAAAATTGTTAACAAGAATCACGACTGATCTTATCAGTTAAAACAACTATTTTATTATCACTTTAAAACACTGACATAATTATTGATCCCTCCCTTACCCTCAGACTTTAGATTCAATTCATCAATAGCCCTGTTGATTTTACCTCCCAAATACATATTCTGTCTACTTCTCTTGTATGATTCTGGGGCCCTTGTCCATACATTATTATTTATCTCTGAACTGGTGCAATGGCTAATAACTGACTTATCTCATTACCCTTCTCCCTCTAGCAATGTTCTCCTTCGTCTCCAGTCTTCTTAACGCCATGAGAGTAATCCTTTTAAGAGTGACATCAACAAGATAGTGGAGTAGGACCCTTGACTCTTCTATTCCCCATAAGCATGCCGATTCAGCAACAATTCACATATTCCATTTTTTTAGAAATTAGAAACTAATTGAAAGACTCTGTACCCTGGAAGAATGCAAAACTAGACTCAGCAACACCAGTAGGTAGATTTGGAACATCCTCTTGCTGGAGATCCTGCATCCAGTGCAGTGCCATATAATCAAGAAGGGTTCCCCTGGCTCCCCAGTTTACCTAGGAGAGAAAAAAGGTTGGTTTGCTTTTCCTGTGATGCTCTAACTTTTCTAGGGGACTCCCTAGATGACCATCTACTATGTTGCCAGTCTTAGAGTTCTGACAAGTCTGACATAGTCTTGTGGCCTGGGAGAGAATGAAGATGGCAGCTTGGGTTGATGGATACCACTGATCTCCCCATCAACTCAGCACTGAGTGAGCAGATTAAAAACCTCAGCTCTCAGCTTTCTCCTGGGAAGGGAAAGTATTAATCCATGTGGTCAGTGCTCCAGCTTCTCTGGGGCTTGTTAAAGAGCTACCATTTGTCTCTCCAACCTTAAAGCTCTGATGGATTCAGCACAGTGTAGCTGCCCAGAGGATACTGAAGATGTCAGATAGGGCTGATAGACACCATAGTTCCCTGCATCCAGCTCAGTACAGAGTGAGTGAACAAAACCCACAACTGTCTACTTCTCTCTGGGCGGGGAAAGCATTAGTAGAAGCCATGAGAATCTCTGACCAGGATGACCGATAGTGGTCTTTTCCTCTACAAGACCAGTCCATAAAGATTGGGAGAAGTACTTGCCTTATCTAATGGGCAGGCCTCAAGCCAGAGAGTCAAGAAAAATAAAAAATCAGGTAAAGAAAGATGTTCCAAACAAGGAAACAAAATCTTCAGAAACCAACTCAAATGAAACAGTTATATGATTTTCCTAACAGATTTAAAAATAACTCTCATAAAGATACTCCCTGATATCAAGAGAACCATGCATGAACAAAGTCAAAATTTCAACAAAGAGATAGGAAATATTAAAAAGTACCAAACAGAAATCATAGAGCTAAGGAACACAATAACTGAACTGAAAAATTCCCTAGAGGAGCTCAATAGCAAACTAAATCATGAAGAAGGAAGAATCAACAAAATTAAAGCCAAGTCTCTGGAAATAATTTAGTGAGACGGGCAAAAAGAAAAATGAATGAAAAAGAGTGTAATGGACTGAATGTTCCAAAATTTATAACTTGAAATTCTAATCTGCAATGTGATAGTATTAAGAGTTGGGATTTTGGAAGGTAATTAGGTTATGAGGGTGAAGCCCTCATAAGTGAGATTAATATCCTTATAAAAGGGATGCCAGGAACTCTTTTGTGCTCCTTCTACCACATGAAGACATGACAAGAGGAAGGTCACCTATGAACCAGCAGATCCCAGCCAAACACCAAACTTCCTAGTGCTTTTATCTTGGATTTCTTAGCCTCCATAACTGTGAGAAATAAATGTCTGCTGTTTAATCAACACAATCTATGGCATTTTTGTTATGGAAGGAAAAACAGATTGGGACAAAAAGGGAAGAAAATTTAAGGGAATTAGTACGTTGAATACTAATCCCAAATGAAACTACCATCAGAGTGAACAGGCAACCTACAGAATGGGAGAACAT
>NW_016817894.1:0-335 GCF_001698545.2 Rhinopithecus bieti | reverse complement strand
ATCTATATCATCTATACCTATATCATCTATACCTATATCATCTATATCTACATCATCTATACCTACATCATCTATACCTACATCATCTATGTCTACATCATCTATGTCTACATCATCTATGTCTACATCATCTGTACCTATATCATCTATGTCTATATCATCTATACCTATATCTATATCTATACCTATATCTATATCTATACCTACATCTATATCTATACCTATATCATCTATACCTATATCATCTATACCTATATCATCTATGTCTATATCATCTATGTCTATATCATCTATATATCTATACCTATATCATCTATATCTATATCATCTATATC
>NW_016817893.1:5248-7846 GCF_001698545.2 Rhinopithecus bieti | reverse complement strand
ACATGAGTAGTATTCTCCATCCCCCTCTGATCTCCTTGCCTTCTGGCAAATAATGTAACTACCAAGCATTTCCAAGAAAATCCTAAAAATCTTGTCATAAGCCTGTGTGATTTGTATCATAAACTGTTAATAGCATGTGTGTTTTATTACAAGGCAAGTTACAGGCACTTCTACACATCAAATCTCTCAGTAAGAAATGTTTCTGTGGTGAGAAATTTACTGTATCAGAAGTATTTCTAAGGTTGAGTCAATGGATTATGAGGGGTGTGTTTACTGATCTGGTGAAAGAAAACATTCAGCACAAAGGGTATTTCTGCTGGATTGCAGATGGGAACCATTTCCTTTTCTCTAGGAAGAACAACAGCCAGGGCAGTATACGTGGCTTATGAATCTACTACTTGCTGGCTTTGTTTCTGGGTTATCCATTCTGTTCCATTTGTCTATGCACCTATTTTTATACAAGTACCTGCTGTTTTGGTGACAGCATGGTACTGATTTCAATATAGCTTGAAATCTGGTAATGTGATGCCTCCTGATTTATTCATTTTCCTTGGTCCTGCTTTGGCATTGCGGGCTCTTTTTTGGTTCCATAAGAATTTTAGGATGCTTTTTCTAGCTCTATGAAGAAGGGTGGTGGTATTTTAATGGGAATTGCATTGAATTTGTTTATTGCGTTTGACAGTATAGTCATTATCACAATATTTAATCTACCGTTCATGAGCATGAGATGTGTTTCCATTTGTTTGTGTTGCCTGTTTTCTGACAGGAGTGTTTTGTAGTTTTCCTTGTAGAGGCTTTTCACCTCTTTGGCTGGGTACATTCCTAGGTATTTAATTTAATTTAATTAATTTTTGTAGCTATTGTAAAAGGCATTGGGTTCTTTATTTGATTCTCAGCTTGGTCACTGTTGGTGTATAGGAGAGCTACTGATTTGTGTACATTAATATTGTATTCAGAAACTTTGCTGAATTCTTTTATCAGTTCTAGGAGCTTTTTGGAGGAGTCTTTAGGGTGTCCTAAGTATACAATAATATCATCAGCAAACAGCGACAGTTTATCTTCCTCTTTAATAACTTGGATGCCCTTGATTTCTTTCTCCTGTCTGAATGCTCTGGCTAAGACTATGTTGAAGAGAAGTGGTGAGAGTGAGTATCCTTGTCTTGTTCCAGTTCTCAGGGGAAATGCTTTCAATTTTTCCCCATTCAGTATTATGTTGGCTGTGAGCTTGTCATAGTTGGCATTTATTACAATGAGGCATGTCCCTTGTATGCCAATTTTGCTGAGAGCTTTAATCATAAAGCAATGCTGAATTTTGTCATGTGCTTTGTTTGCATCTATTGAAATAATCATGTGATTTTTGTTTTTAATTCTGCTTATGTGTTGTATCACATTAATTGGCTTGCATATGTTAAACCCACCCTGCATCCCTGGTATGAAACTCACTTGATCATGGTAGATTATCTTTTTGATATGTTGTTGGATTCAGTTAACTAATATTTTATTAAGGATTTTTACATCTATGTTCATCAGGGATATTGGTCTGTGGTTTTCTTTTTTGGTTATATCCTTTTCTGGTTTTGGTAATAGGGTGATACTGACTTCACTGAATGATTTAGGGAGGATTCACTTTTTCTCTATCTTGTGGAATAACGTCAATAGGATTGGTGACGATTCTTCTTTAAATGTCTAGAAGAATTCCACTCTGATTCTACCTGGTTCTGGACTTCTTTTTTTGTTGGTAATTTTTTTATTACCATTTCAATATCACTGCATGTTATTGGTCTGTTCAGTGTATCTAATTCATCCTGATTTAAGCCAGGAGGGATGTATCTTTCCAGGAATTTTTTCATATCCTCTAGGTTTTCTAGTATATGCACATAAAGGTGTTCATAGCAGCCTCGAATGGTCTTTTTATTTCTGTGGTGTAAGTTGTAATATATCCCGTTTTGTTTCTAATTGAGCTTATTTGGATTTTATCTCTGCTTTTATGCTTAATCTTGCAAATAGTCTATCGACTTTATTTATCTTTTCAAAGAACTAGTTTTCTGTTTCATATATCTTTTGTGTATTATTGTTTCAATATCATTTAGTTCTTCTCTGATCTGCGTTATTTTCTTTCTTCTGCTGGATTTGGATTTGGTTTGTTCTTGTTTCTCTATTTTCTTGAGGTGCGACCTTAGATTTTCTGTTTGTGTTCCTTTAGACTTTTGATGTAGGTGTTTAGGGCTATGAATTTTCATCTTAGCACTGCTTTTGCTGTATCTTAGGGGTTTTGATAGGTTGTGTCACTATTTCATTCAGTTCAAATAACTTTTTAAATTTTCCATCTTTGAAGGTTCCTTTTGGAGTTGATTCCCAGTTTTATTCCACTGTGGTTGGAGAAAGTGGTTGATACCATTTCAATTTGCTTAAATTTATTGAAGCTTGTTTAGTGACCTATCATATGGTCTACCTTGGAGAAAGTTCCATGTGCTGATGAATAGAATATATATTCTGTGGCTGTTGGGTCAAATCTTCTGTAAATATCTGTTAAGTCCATTTGTTCCAGGGTATAGTTTAAATCCATTGACTTTTTTTTTTTTTTTTTTTTTTTTTTTT
>NW_016817893.1:0-2698 GCF_001698545.2 Rhinopithecus bieti | reverse complement strand
GACTCCATTTTCTTCATCTGTAAAATGGAGTCATTTTGTAGGGTTATTGTGAGGAATAAATGAGGAGATCAATGTAAAGCATCTACCATAGTTCCTAGTAAAAAATAAATACTCAATAAATGAAAGTTTATATTATAATTGAGCTGGGTTCAGGCAATCAATACATAAGAGAAGTACTTGTAAACAAATCCTTGGATAAAATCAAGTTATTAGATAGATATATACCTTTCTTTAATATTAATTGCAAGATATAGTTATTGAGTAGGATGTGTGAGGGACATTGAGGGTAATGAACAACTACATGCATAATTTTGTCATTCACTGAGACACGGAACACAGGTAGAGGAAAAGGTAATGTGTTCAATTTTAGATATGTTGAATTTGAGATGCATGTGGGCCTTCCAAATGAAGGTTCTACTAAGCAGTTACACATGTCTATTTGAATCTCAGGAAAATCAATCTGGATTAAGCAAACGGACATCAAACCGGAGATGGTGGATAAACACATGGGGATGGATGAGATTATTCATATAAATTATTTGAACTAAAAATTACAGCGGGACCGGGATGGAATCCTGAGGAACACTAACATTCAAATGGCAGGTAGAGAAGGAGAGTAACAAAGAGTGACTATAGATATAAGAGTGAATCCTGGTAAGGATTACACTATGAAAGCCATTGGAAGAGAGCAGTCAGGAAAGAGTTGTCAAGAAGATCAAATGCTGACAAAAAGGCAAGTCCTTTACGGAATGAGTATTCTTGGATTTAGCAGTAAGAAGGTTGTGTATTATTATTATGTCCTTGATTTTCACTGAAAGTCAACATGAGAAAGGACCATATGACAAATGTGATGACACATCCCATAAAACTACTACCAAAAACTAGAGTGACAAATGTTTCTTCCTGTCCCTCATATATACACTTATTAAATTCTTATTAGAAACTAGTGCCAGGAAATATTTACTTTCTTTCATGCATCTATTCCACAGACAGCCGTTGACTATCTACTATATGATACACTGATAAGTGCTTGTGATGCAAATAGAGTTGAGTCATAGTTTTTACTCTCAAAAACTTCATTAAAACTTCATTCATTCATACAATAAATAATTATGAATCTCCTAACATATGCCAGATCCTGTGCTAATTACAATTGGTATAGTCCTTCTGCCATGGGGTTTCCAGTTTATTTCCTGAAGAGCTATTGTTATTTCATTTATTGGACAGTGTTCACTGTATAACTATCAAATTTCCCTTTTTGGTTTTACATCCAGGAACTCCCAAATTACATTCACTTAAGTCACAGGGAATAGCTGTGTGAAAAATAGAAATGGATGAGTGATGCCAACCACATTAAACCTTTGTTTTTGTTTTAGTTTTTGTTTTTGAATGAATGACACTTTATTTAGGGAATTTTCCTCCTTTTCCCTTTATCTTCAAAGTACTTTGTTTAACTTGAAAATGTACTGGTCAGTTTCTTTGTGTGCTGTATTTAATAGGGAGGGAGGTGGATATGAAGAGGTTGGACACTTCATCTGTTTCACCCCAGTGTTTGAGGTCTAGGAATGATTTCTAGTAATTGGGACAATGAAATCCAACATCAATTAAAAAAATTGGCTTGCCCCATGGAGTTTATTAAAATAGGATTTTTATCTGCACATGTGTGTGATAATAACTGATTGCATTATTATGAAATAAGTAAGTCCATTTGTATGCATTTTCTGTTTTATTTTAAAAGAGAAGTACATAATGAGAGCCAAGATAATTACCAATAAAGCCTAAATATTAGGCAGATTAGGAAAGAAAAGAAATGAAAACAATAACAACAACAAAACCAATTCAACTCAAATCACATCACAGAGGATCAGCCTTCCTGAGCATTTCCATAGCAATAGGATCTTTCCCTTCATGATACTCCCTAAGTGCCCATGGCCCTGATTTGAGCTAGCATATAATTTAACATGCCAAAGCTTAAAGTATCACACAACACTTTCTTTAAATTTGTTCTGCTTTGCTAGAAACCCTTCAGAAAGGGGAGAGACTACAAGTAGGCTGATGATATGACAGTTGTTTTATTTAAATTATTAGATTCTGTTTTGTAGATACCAATGCTTGCCTCTCAGAAACTTGTCACATGGACATGCAGAAGAAAATTTGGAGATGGAGAATCCCTCTGCTGCTGTTTGGATCAGTAGGTCGGTTTGCTGATTTCCATATGTTGTTACCCTAAGCTTCTTTCCTCTCTCCCACCCCAGGTTGCCAGGGTAATTTTTCACAAACACAGCAGCAACCACAAGTATAATTATGGAGACCAAATCACTCTAAAATGAGAATAGGACTTCTTTTTTTAAAGACTTCAGCCTAGAGAAGTTAAACTTAATGGCCAGACTTCTTGTCTGCAGTTTGGGTGTCACATGGTAAAGAAATAGAAGGTATAAATGGGAGGCCTAATGTCAAAATTTTCCAAGACCTCCATCTAAGGTACTGTTCTAATTCCAGAACAATTATTTTTCAGCACTCAAAGTCAACATATGATGCATGAAATGGGGTGTGTCCCTCATACAGGACTAGAAAAAAAATTGCAAGGTTTGAAGGAACAGCTTCAAGTGGGAAGACAAAGTTCCCACCAAGATTTAGGGTATCATTTTTGGTGGCACACATTGTTAAGCCTCCAGAACTTATACCTTTAAAATGGTTA